>NW_010121558.1:0-3633 GCF_000699245.1 Pterocles gutturalis
GCCTGAGCTCAGCGGTCACAGGAGGTGACCGGTGACATGGCAATCAGGTGTGAAAACTCAATCAGAAAAAAAAAGGTTAAAAAAAAAAGAACAATGTGGCAGAATTGCTGTCAACGAGTGTTGGTGTAATTAACACAAACAAGTGCATCCAAGGAGATGAGATCATTTAACCACAGTTGTGTGCCCACAGAGAGGAGATGCTGCCTTCAATGAGTGTCAGAAACTTTGGAAAACAGAGATCAAGTCTGATTTCCTTCACTGTAGTTGAAATCCACTGAAAATCCCCTGAAATCCACTGACTTACATCCACAGGGAAACAGGGCCCAGGTCTTGTTGGGTTTATTTCCTACAATTTGAATATTTTGGGACCTGTGCTGGGGACAGACGTGTCCCTTCGATGGCTCATTGAAGTTAAGGTCAGGATGGAGGATTCTGGTTTTCCCCCCATCCTGAGGGATAAATTCCTGGTTTTCCCCCCATCCTGAGGGATAAATGCCTGGTATCTCAGACAAGGGACCACAGCCCCACTAGGGATCTTAAAAAAGATCTTCGATGCTTCCACCGCTGCTGCCGAGGGCTGGGGATGGAGGCCAGGCTGCTGCTCGCTCTTCCCTGCCTGCTTCATTACCTCCAAAATTACACAGACAATAAACACCAAATTAAACACCTGCTGGCAGAAAAGCATCTGGAGCAGGGGGCAGCAGGGCTCCACGAGGAATATTCCCCCCATCCCAGGAGCTGTGCTTCCAGACAAATTTGTGTAAATCACACATGAATTCCCGTAATTAATCGCTGCCGTCCCTGGCTGCGCACGTACCGGTGCAAGCGATGGCAGTCAGGGTGGGAACACGGGGGAAGAGGAAAGCTGAGCCCACACCCAGCCCCCAGCCTGGTCAGGATGAGGCCAGGCTGGGTACCACAGGTGCTGAAGCCGCGGTGGGGGGGATGCTGGAGGTGGCCCCTAACAGCCCCCGCAGTGAGATGGAGCTTTGTCAAGAAAATTGGATTTTTTTGACCAGGAACAACACAACCTGTCTGGTTCAGTCCCCATTGAGACACGCGGTAAATTCTCCTAGCCCCCAAAATGTGATCTGATCCCAGGATGGATGGAGCTTGGCTCCCGTGTAGCTTCTCTGGTGTCTCGTAGGGACTAAGCAGCACCAGCACAGGCACACAAGCCCTCGTCTCGCCTCCCCCCTCCACCAGCCCCCTCTCTGTGTCACCCAGGGGAATCTGACTATCAGTGAGATCGCTGCCACTGTCAGATGTGATCAAAACCACAATTCAATTAAATGTGATTGGATTGAAAGATGAGGGTTTGGAGGAGACAGGCACACACACCCAGAATGGGATGCCATCGTTCCCCGGAAAAACGGGGTGAGATCTGCAGGATGGTCACCCCCAGGTGAAGGAAAAGCTGGGACCTGGCTCTAGCCCCGGGATGAACTTCATCCCTTGGGGCCAGGAGCCTTTGCCAGTTCACACATCTGCCTTCTGGAGGATCCTGGATAGAGTAAGGTGAGCCCAGCCTCCCAGAGATGCTTTTAATTCTTTCTCATCTTCTGAAATCAAATAAAATTCTGAAGGAGAAACTTTGTCATCTGAGCAACAGAGAGGAGGGGGAAAAAAAAAACCTACGCCTGGAGATGAAAGGGAATTCTAGATGGGTATTTCATCTCTTGCTCTTGTAACGAATGTGAAAATAAAAAAAAAGAAGAAAGAAACAAACAAAAAATCCCAGACACGGTTAATGAGCTTTGCATTTAAATGTGGCACCAATGTCACCGCGCAGACTGTTCCTTCAAGGTCCCACGTACCTGCTCACACCAGGTGATGGGCGTGGGGCAGCCCGTCAGAGCAAATATTGGTTCCGATTAAATTTCACTAGTGTTTACTAAATAAAACATGCATTTCGAGAAATCAAGAAAAAGTTTGTTAAATATTTTAGTACATCTGGTCTCCTCTTCCCCACCCATATACAGCCTTACAAAATGCTTTGCATATTTATTTTAGCATGCACTAGATTTATTTAAAAATAGCATCACCAGCACTGGAAACAGCCCACTTGCTTTTCATCTAGATCTTTGCATTGAATCAATGAATCCAAAATTAAACAAGGTTGGGTGAACTAAATCTATACAAGGACCTATTTGCTGATCGATACAGAAATGGATGCCTGGGATCTCTTTACTGTGTGAAATATGAGGTCTTATGAGAGAGAAATTGCTTTTGTTATTATATTAAAAAAACCCTCAGATTTAATCTCCCCACATAAAAAAATTATTTATCAGAGAGGTGCTTTGTCCTAAATAATTCATGTTGGTTTTATAGTACCCAGAAGAGAGAAGATTCCCGTCTTCCATTCCTAATGAGAGGGGAAAAGACCTCCAATATTTTTCTCCGTTTCAGTTTCCTCAGCACAAGGAGCTGAACCTGTCCTTGGTTTCAAGAGGGTGTCCTCCCCCCACCACCGCGGGGGAGCTGACTCCCCCAAAACAAAGAGAAATGTGCACAGGGAGGGAGAAGAGCTTCAGACACATCTGGAAGCCAAACTCAGATCACCACTGAGAGGCACCTGGCTTTGACGCTGCGGTTCAAGGGATGATGATGGTGATGGGTCAGAACCCATCTGGCAGAGGGAAGATGGGTCTCCTGGAGGTGCCACCTCAGCATGGCCAGAATATAAACCCAGCCTCCGCTCTCTGGGGATGGATTAGTTCCTCCAAAACAGGAGGTGTCCCTGCCCATGGCAGGGGGTTGGAACTAGATGATCTCTAAGGTCCCTTCCAACACAAACAGTTCTGTGATTCTGTGAAGCAGGTTGGAGGTGAAGCCACCCTGAGTCACACCAAGCACTGGCCCCGTGGCAAAGAAGATCTGGGAGAAGTGGTCATCCCAGGCCACCCCATACGAAGAAGCTGAGAGACCTGAGCCACCAAGGTCGTAAGAAATCTCTCCTGGCCCAGAACAGGAACAGAATCAGGGCTGAAGAGCATGCATCTGGGGACAGAAAAAAAAAAAGAAAAAAAAAAGAAAAAAAGAAAGAAAAAAAAGACTGGGCTTTTAGCTAGTCTTGGGGACAAAATTTGGGGCTGGCTTCAGGAACTGCCCTGCACAGCCCTGTGCTCAGCCAGGTCCCTTTCTCCGACGCACGCTGCAAGAATTGATGCAGCAAGGGCTGTACCTGCTCCGCTCTGAATAAATCTGCATATCAGCTGCTTCCATGAATGAAAAATGCATGCACTGGTAAATTGGAGGTGAAATAATACATCTGTTGTCAGCGCTGTTTTTTGTTTTTTTTTTTTTCTCCCCTCTTCCACGAATTTCATTAAGAAGAGCCATATCATCTCTGATGAAGTTAACACCACCGGTTCACTAATTGTTCCTGACTCTT
Organism: Pterocles gutturalis; assembly: GCF_000699245.1. Classification (NCBI taxonomy): domain Eukaryota; kingdom Metazoa; phylum Chordata; class Aves; order Pterocliformes; family Pteroclidae; genus Pterocles; species Pterocles gutturalis. Next base: position 3,395 of record NW_010121558.1, read on the forward strand.
CCCTGTTGCTTTGATGATGGATCGCTGCAGAAACACCAGCCCCAGGCAGGGAGGGAGGGCACCTCTTCAGGCTATTTCTGGAAGAAAACATAACAAAGCTGCAGAGCCCATGCCCAGGAATGGCCCCGAGCTGTGGCCAGGCTGGGGACACGGGGGTGGCAGGGGTGTCCCAGGAGCCCTGTGAGGTGCTGGTGCTGGATTGGGGTCCTGCTGCCAGCTCCCAGTGTGTTTCCTCTGAA
>NW_010121558.1:3658-7096 GCF_000699245.1 Pterocles gutturalis
ATGAGAAATAGCTGACCCTGGCTGGACACATCGTGGGTCCTGGGGGCAAACCAAGCTCAAGGGACAATCCCAGCCCCAGCTGCCCCCATCACCTTCATCCACCTGCATCCTGCAGCCCCTCTCCAAGCCAGGAGCTGCTCAAACCCAAAATGACTGGGTTTGAGCCCAGAGCACTCTCCATTTGGCCATTTGCATCCTCACAGGGAGGGATGTCATGATGTGAAGGATGCGGAGGGACCAGGAGCTCGGGTCCCACTCACACCTCGGATCATTCCAGCCCTCCCAGGGGCAAGGGCAGTCGGAGCAGCCAGCTCCGCTCAGCATCACCCCGGGCTGCCTGGAGAAGCCAGGTGGGGCGATGACGATGGCAGTGCCCCCCACCATCCCCACGCTGTCCCCAGGGTGTGGCCAGCAATCGGGTTAGCAGCTTGCAACACACCCGAGCGTGCAGCGAAGAGGCAACAGCTGCTTCCCGCTGGCCCAGATCGAGGATTTTAATTAAGGAGAAGATTTGGGGGAATAAAAAGGAAGATCCCTCCCAAATCTGTAATTAAAAGAAACTCAGGGTGAGGCGGGATGACGAGAAAGGACACGTCCTGCTGCCGACGGAGCTTAGCTCGGGAGGGCAGGGCAAGCAGGGTGGAGACCCCCACCACGCAGCCCCCTCCCCAAAGGGAGCCATCACCCCGGGTCGTGGAGTCTGCTCTGCACCCACAAAATCAGCTCTTTGGTGAGCTGCCCCAGACCTCCAGCGAGATTCACCGAACGCAGAGCAAGCAGGCGCTCCAGCCTTGTTAAAAATACATCAAACCCAAATTCCCATCGGTTCAGCTCCAAGTTAAGGCCAGGGTTTGCCAGGCTGGCAAGGCAAGAGCATCCTCATGGCACGCGATCCTGGCCCCGGCTCACCCCCTCTGAGCCGAATGGGGCCGGGTCAGAGCCCGTGAGGCCACCACCGCCTTTGGGAGGTGGGTGCCACTGCCACCAGGATCTGTAGAGTGCTTCTGGGCTATTTGGAGAGGCACCACGGTCCAGGACAACCTGCTCTCCATGGGTCGGGGGTACCCGGCTGGGGAGGGTCCAAGAGGCGAGCTGGTTCCCAGGGTCTCTCCATCAGCTGCTGAGCTGGGCACAGCCCATGCCACCAGCCCAAAACCCCCTCATCCTAGGAGGAGCAGCTGCATGGCCACCAGCAGCTCTGGGTCCCCCGGCTTACCCCAGGCTCCCAAAATTTTACCCAACAACAATGCCCATCGCTCTGGCCCAGCTTTGCCAGGTTGCTCCCTATCCCCGGAGCTGCGCAGCACCAGACTGCATCGATCCGGCTGCCGGATCCGCGCAGCAGCTGCTGTGTATTTACACAGCTATGATAAGCCCTGCGAAGAGAGGAGGCAAAGAGCATCCCCAAAGCACCCATTCCCGGGGCTGGGGACGGCTGCACACCAGGGAAACTCCTCCTGCCACCAACAAGGTCTCACGGGCACAGCTTCAATCACATCCTGGGGCACCCCCGAGCTCATTCAACAGCTTTTTGTTGCCAACACTGCACAGGACCTGTTGCAGGCGGTGATATTCTGCAGGGCTTTTGCAGAGGGTCAAGACGACCTAGGAAATGCTTAACTAATTGCCTCTCAGAGCCGGAGCGGCGATGCTCAAAGCCACGCACGCGATGCACCCTTCGTGGCATTCAGGGCAGCTTCAGCCCCAAGCTGGAGCTTTTGTCTGAAACCTTGGCTTTGATTTGTGAAATCTCAGCTTCCGTAAGAAGAAAGAGACTATCACTCTAGAAGTGATATAAACGACCCTGAGCATGGCATGACACCGGGGAAAATGAAGCTGATAGCAAGGTGACTGCTTTGGTTCATCAAGGTTCCCATCTCCTCCACTCTGAGGATGTAAATCAAGTGCAAAAGCCACCCTGGCTCGCCAGGCTCTTCCGCAGCCCTCTGCCCACGTGCCTGCAGCACTCGCCGAGCGTCTGGAAATAAACAGCCTGTTCCAGCACCGCTTGGTATTTCGAGAAAGGTTAACGCAGCGTGTGAGAGGCCAGAGGCACCGCTCGCGGGGGGCTGGAAAGCCTCCAGGCAAATTTGCCGGAGGATGGGGGCTCCCTGCGGAGGAGGTGACCTCCTCGGCCCCTCCAAAGGTTTCATTTCAACCATCGATATTTTCAGGCTTTGCACTGCTGAGGCTTCCTTCTCCCACCCCCACGTTTCCCCATCAGCATTCCCACCTCTGAAAAATCAGTCGAAATTTCAAGCCAAGAAGGAAACCAGGAGGTCCGCGTGCGCTCGGCAAGCTGGGGAGCTTTCCCCCTGTTTTGGGGCTCCTGAAAAAAGCAGAAAATCCCCCCTGTTTCCCAGTATCCCATCGATTGGGGAGCTGGCCCTGGGGTGAGTCCTGGGGGGGGCACAGCAGCAAAGCAGCTCCGTACAGACCAGCCCCATAAATACGCACACGCTAGGGCTGGATTTGCAAACCAGGCTGCTGGGATGGACAGAAAAAACCAAACCAGTGGTGAAAACAGAGCAAAGCTTCAAAACTCATATCCAGGGATGGCCAATTATCGGGGAAACCAGGGAGGACACCAAAGCACCCCAAAACCCATGATTAAACCAAAGCTTGAGCTCTCCTCACCCCAAAACAAGCCACCTACGCTTCTGCTTGGAGAGAAGAGGGGGGAAGCATCCCCAGCAGCAAAGACCTTCTCCACCCCTGTGCACATCACTTAACCCCTTGTCTCCTTGATAGGATGCACCAGTCCTTCCCTGCACCAGCTGAAATTATTTTAAAGCCTCTGACCAGCCTGGCTGGGCCAGCAAAGGTTGCTCCATATTCCCGAGGTCTCATTGGTATTCTGCAGCTTCAGCTCATTAGCACTTAGGTGCTACGAGAGCGGGAGCGTTGGAAGTTTCAGGGCGAGACAGCTATTAGGGGAGGATTGAACACATCTCGCACAAACCAATGGCCTGTGTGAACTCTCTAATTTATGCTATCGATCTAAAAGGTGCCCACAGGCCACCTGAACTAAAAAAAAAAAAAAAAAACCAAACCCGTCCTAGATACAGCCTCAGCCACCTTCAGAAAAAGAAGAAAAATTAACTGAAATAAATAACCCCCAGCCCCAGAAAACTGGCTGCATCATCACACCCCCTGCTAATGCTATTAGCCAGCCCTCCTCTGCTAACGGCTCCTCAGGAACGGCGTGAGCTCCGGCTCTGCAGCTCCTGGAGAGACCCAGCAACGGGCCAGTATGACCAGTACAAACACCCACACTGTACTGGGAGAGCACATTTGGGAGTGTGCCCCCTCTTACAGAAGTTGCTCCCAGCACACGCTGCTCAGCACAGGGTAGGGACCCGCAGGAAAGCTGGGGAGGGACCTGTTACAGGGGCATGCAGTGGCAGGGTGAGGGGTAGTGGATTTAAACTGGAAGAG
>NW_010121559.1:0-368 GCF_000699245.1 Pterocles gutturalis
CCAGAGCTCCTCCACTTAATGCACCGAATCCCAGGGGCCCCATTGTGCCCAGAGCATCTTGTGACATCCCAGAGTCCTGAGCACAGGACAGACACGGAGCTGTGGGAGCGGGGCCAGAGGAGGCCACGGAGATGGTGCGAGGCTGGAGCAGCTTCCGTGCGAGGACAGGCTGAGAGAGTTGGGGGTGTGCAGCCGGGAGAAGAGAAGGCTCCAGGGAGACCTTGTGGCCTTTCAATATATAAGAAAGATAGGGACAGAGTTTTAATAGAGCCTTTAGTGACAGGACAAGGGGTAATGGTTTTAAACTAAAAGAGGGGAGATTTAGATCAGATATTAGGAAGAATTTTTTCACTGTGAGGGTGGTGAGA
>NW_010121559.1:560-841 GCF_000699245.1 Pterocles gutturalis
TGACGCTGCGGGCTCTGGGAATATTCATTCCCAGCAGCTTTGAAGCCATCATCGCCCCCCCTCCAAGCCTCCCAGACTGGCAGGACACCAGCTGTCCCCACCTTACCTGCACCCGGGGCAGTGGCGGGGGCGAAGGCAACGCTGCCGTCCGGTTTCGCCACGGCAGGGGAGGGCAGAACCACTCGACTTCGCTGAGGTAGATGAGGAATGAGCACTCGGTGCCGTCCACGCCAAAAAACGCATAGCAGGGGTCGGAGGTCCACCTGGCCCTCATCCACTGC
>NW_010121560.1:0-279 GCF_000699245.1 Pterocles gutturalis
AAGAAGGCCAACGGCATCCTGGCCTCTATTGGAAATAGTGTGTCCAGCAGGACTAGGGAAGTGATTGTGCCCCTGTACTCGGCACTGGTGAAGCCGCACCTTGAATACTGTGTTCAGTTTTGGGCCCCTCAATGCAAGAAGGACATTGAGGTGCTGGAGCAGGTCCGAGGAGGGCAGTGAAGCTGGTGAAGGGTCTGGAACACAGGTCTTATGAGGAGCGTCTGAGGGAGCTGGGGTTGTTTAGTCTAGAGAAGAGGAGGCTGAGAGGAGACCTTATCA
>NW_010121560.1:446-35130 GCF_000699245.1 Pterocles gutturalis
TACCCAGGGCGGTGGTTGAGTCACCATCCCTGGAGGTGTTCAAGAAACATGTAGATGTGGTGCTTAGGGACATGGTTTAGTCAGTTAGGTGGTGTTGGGTTGGACTTGATGATCCTTGAGGTCTTTTCCAACCTTAATGATTCTATGATTCTATGATTCTATGAAAATCCATGTAACAAGCTATGTAAACAGGAATACGTGCTATCTCAGCTATAGCAAAAATGTGCTTAACCAGTTTGGAAAACATTCTGCCAGTAACCACAAGGAAGCATCAGCTATGCAGCACACCGCACAGTGATATACAGAGAAGAAAAGTTGTAACTGAAGAGACGACAAAAAAAAAACATGTTTTAAGACAAGTACCATGGGACACAAGGATATCAGTAGGAAAGGCTCCCACTGGTTCCCTGTGTTTTTGATCAGGCCTTTTATACATGCACAGAACAAAGAAGATGTCTGGTTTGGGGATCTTGACTAAAATTCTCAGAGTATCCGGTAGCTGGGTGGAACTCATTTATCTGTCTCAGTGGGATAACTGAGCATTGCTATTAAAAAAGAGAAGGATCACTTGGGGCTGTTTTGAATATCACAAGAAAGGATCAACTTTTCTGATTTAAGGTTTTTAATCAAGAGATGTTGCTTCTTTAACAGCATTGTCTTGCATGAAAAATTGATATTTTCCTCTCAGATTGAATTCTAGTGAAACAGTAACCTCCTTGAAGGTTAAATGTGAAGCACACACAGAAAACCAGCTGCACTTGCTAATCAATACAATGCATATGTGTAATGAGATGTTATTCTACAAAAAAAAAAAAAAAAAAAAAAAAAGATGAGAAAAGTACTTTTGGAATTATCTGTATGGAGAGAAACAAAGTAGTGCAGTCATTTAACTAATGTCAGCATAGACACTTGCTCAGTTCATGAGAAGCTATGCCATTTTGCATAACCCGTTATCAACAGTGCACTTTCATGTATAATTATTGGTGAGCACTAACACAGCAATATGTCTTCTTGTATCTTGTCATCTGTATTTTGTTCACATTTAGAGTTGTCTGTCAATGATTCACATTCAATGGCATCTAAATGCTTTGCCACTGTTATGCATAAATCTCATCAATAGCTGATGAAATAGCAACAGACTCTGTCAAATGGACTGTACCAGTTTCTTTGCTTTCAATACAAAAAAGAGCATACATAAATAGCAGAAAGTGCCACATACAGTATAATAAAAATATTTGTCATATTGTAAATATTCTGCTCTGAACTTGATGGGAGGACAAATCCAGTTCTTGAGTGATGTTTCATCCAGGTTAACAGATCAGGTCCTCTTAAGCTTTTAGAAGGGACCACTAAAGTTCCTAGTGTTTAATTATGGCAACTAAGCAGGTAGCTTCAGACCAGATCTGATTAAACAGAAGTACTAATTAAAATTATCTATATTTGAAAACTCTTGCAAGATTGGCAGAGAAGTCCAGGACAAAATCAAGGAGAATTAATTGACTTTTTAACAACTCTCCTTTACTAGGATCTTGAGCAGAGCTGATTGATGCATTCATCACAGATAATGGGACTAAAGTGAGAATGCAGCCGATTTCAGCTTGGTATAAGACCTAGTCAGAAAGGAGGGAATGTTCATGCTTTTTCAGTTAGGGACACTATTCTACTGCTTGCCTCCTTTTCTGAAAAGGACCTAAAATAGGAATAAATTCACTACTGAAATATGTAATAATTGGTGCATTGGCTTTAAACACTTAGAATTGCACATTATTTACATGCATTTTCTCTCCTGTCTTTCAGGCCAAGCTATACCACCTACAGGTATGTTCACATGCTGTCTTTGGTTGAACTGTTTATTTCATCTGATGAGAGAACTCAAACGAGAAAACAGTGAAGGAACTCATCCTTGACAATTATTTGAATCTTCATGTTAAAGTCTGTTGTAAGATGTCCAGATAAACTGCTGATCTAGAGTTAGACCTTTTCTGAGTAGGAGTAATGCATTGACCTCTTTCAGCTTCTAAAAATTAGGAACATGCCTCATCATATCCCTCTCTACCCTTTTCTTCTTTAATACTACTAAGTTAAAATAGTCAGTACACTTATGTGGATATATACACGTACATATATGTATATATATAATACTTGCACTATGTTGTGCCATATAAATAGAAAATACAAAAAAGGTATTTTTATTCAAATGTCAGTCCAGCTGCGAGTTCAGCACTGAAGTATTTCCCATCCTTAAAAGGACTATGGATGCAGTAACTGCACTCACTCGTTATAGAGTTAGATGACATCTCATATCTGGACATTCTCTAAAGCATTATTTGCATCGTTGCTTATTTATTTTCTCCTCTTGGCCTCAGTCCGCAAGACGGAGAAGGATTAAGAAGACTATTACAGGTGCTTGTAAAGTTGAATTTGTATTACTATAGAAGACGTAGCAGTGGATGGCAGACAGCCAGGCAACAACATGAAAGTGGATGTGTCTGATACGACGCACAGCAGTACTTGAAAAAATGCACAACTACAGTTGTACTCCCCATTGCCATTGTTGAGAGCCACTCTCCTGTGACTATTTAGGAGAATAGAAGTTGTTTTCAATGTTACTATGAAGTGGAAGTAAAAAGACTAACTGCAAGCTTGTTTGTCTTTGAAGTCCTTTTCATGTATTGGCACTAGTACAATAACTACTGCTTACACACATACACAACTCGTTTATGGAGATAGTTCATGTCTCAGAAACCTAACCTCTAAATTCTCACTAACATATTAAAAAAAAAATAAATAAAAAAGAAAAGTGAATGAGAAAGAGAAGAGAAGAGAAGAGAAGAGAAGAGAAGAGAAGAGAAGAGAAGAGGAGAAGAGAGAGAAGAGAAAAAAGGAAAGGAAAGGAGAAGAAAAAAGAGAAGAGAAGAAAAGATAATAAAAGAGAAGAAAAAGAAAAGAGAAGAGAAGAGAAGAGAAGAAAAAAGAATGTTTCCTTTCCTGTTTTTGAATAATAAGTAGAAAATTACAAATTGTTTTACCTGCACGTAAGTATTGATAGAACTATAGCTACAGAAATCACTGACCAGTTGAGTAACATAAGTGGCATTTGATGTAGCTCTATGAAATTTTAGATGTAGAATCTAATTACTCAAGACTCATAATATCAAAACAAATAGAACTATTGCATAAAACTATAATGTATTAGATGATTGTATATTTTCTTGAGAAAGAAGAAAGGAAACGGATTAAATCAATACACAGCCATGGCTATTGTTTTCTCCATTCCATTTCCGTCCAAATCCTAATTCTGAGCTCTATTTACACGTTTTCAGAAACTAATAAAAAAAAATTTACCCAAAAGTTGCAGAAGTTAAGGAAAGAACTCAGCTGTCTATTTCAAAAGTACATTTTACATTAAATGTACTTGAGTGTTATTTTCACATTCACTTACTAGCTAGTCCAATTAGTAATAATGATGCCAGTTAAGCTCAGAATGACTTTAACTACAAAGGTATGCTAAAACCTGAAGACTGAAATATTGATTTATAAAGTAGTAAATGTGAATACTCCAAGGGTCATGAGAACATTCTGCATGACATTCCTATACACTGGACCATTTTTCAGTCTTGTCTCTTCCTGTTTCACATTAAAAGTCTGAAATTGATAAATATTCAATACAGAAAGACACCTAAGACCCTGGAGTTTGTGGGTTTTGAGACAAATGCTTCCCCTAGACAATTTCAAATGCCTGGCTTGCCAGCAGACTGCTCAACCTATTTACAGCTGAGAATAACGGTTAGTTGTTTTTCCTTGACCCTAATTAAGAGGAGATTTTGTACCTAAAGTGGGACTATGGTTTGTGACAATAGTGAATATTACAGTGCTTACCTCTGTAGTGCAGAGTCCTACTGCAGTCCCCTGTCTTCATCCCCTATCTTTTGGCATGCAGACAAAAAAACCTACTTGGTAACTACTGTCAATAAATATGAGTGTAACAATATTATGATCCAAATGTCTAAAGTCAGGCACTGGAGGGTAAAGAGGTTTTTATCTAAACACTTTTGGTGATGTTTTGGAAAAAAAGTATGTAAGTAGCTTGGCAGAAACCATATTTTGAACATATGTGCTATAAAACATATGAGCACTTTCAAAAATTCCACACTCAATATTTAATTTTTGTATCTTTCTCTTTTTTTCCAGCACTATCATTCTTTACTTAAGAGAACACTATGTGAGCCCTCTAATATAGCAAAGGCTGGTAGCATGACATTTCTATCTTTGGCCTTCCTTTAATTATGTTTCATGCTGACCCTGTTGCGTGGAGCCAGTACCAGAAAGCACAGCTTTGATAGCAGTGTTTATATGAATGTTTGATAAGCATCTGTCAGCCCTTAGCACTCTACAAGACTGTGTAACACAAAAGACAGCCAGGGAACCCTGGAGCTTTTGCCACCTGAAAGCACAATCTGTGTGTTTTCTGAATTTCAAATGAGCACACAGACAGTTCTTTTGTGACTCAAAATGTAATTTATGTATTATTTACTAAAAGAATATATTAATCAGAAAAGACAGTTGTTGCTTTTTATAAAATGCCACTTTGAGGAGCAAGGTCAAGATGTCTTCTATTGCATACTTATCTTACTAAATTGTCTTTGATCCCACTGGATAAAAAAAAGCAGAGAGATAAAATTGAATTGTTGACAAGACTATTGACTACATCAAAATGAATAGTGAGCAATTACTTGCAAACATTTTGACAATTTCTGATTAGATTTTTCATTTCAACTGTGTTCTCAAATCTTTTGATTTGCTTTCCATAGAAATTTCAAGAAGCAAAGCTTTGTTTTCACTTGTGTTAAAAAAATTAGCTGCTTATCTGACTTCTGGTCAGAGTGCATGATAGACTCCCAGGTCTACCAATAACCTTCTGTGTGACCTTGAATTAGATGAGTGTATTTTTACAGTCTTTTACTCATGTCGCAGTGTCCCAAATTATTTAGGTATAATTTAGTTTTGAATCGTGTAGCCAGCCATACTATTTTGTCTTGGACCTGAACTTAATATTCACTGCCATGCACAAACCACTGCTATAAGTATGGATTCTGGTTTGGAAATGACATGCAACAACCCAACAGAAGGTCACTTGTGCTTATTATGAAGTATACTGATTATGTAAATGTACAGGGCTTAGTACTGTACCTAATACAAGTTCAAAACTCACGAGATCATTACAAAAAATATTACTCTAATTTATGTCTAAGAAGAGCTTTATAGATAAGGCAAAGTAAACATGTGCTCAGATGTCAGACTGCTGAGGGTATCAGACTTCTTTTTTTGATGCTGTTAGAAACTGGGACTGGTTTTTGCAACATCTTTAACAGCCCAAAAAAACAATATGTCAAGTGTGCAGTCCTCTTGTATAGCAGCTGTCATCATCCTTCACCTTTCATGCCCAGACTTCAGTCCACTGAAATCAACAAATAACAAGCTCGGCTTTCCAAGGTCCTTATTGAAGCTCTCCACTCTGCTCTGGCCTTCCCTTTGCTTTCCTTGATTGCTTGAGCCAACCCTATGCATTCCCTTTGACTTCTCAGTGCATCCTGTTTCCTCTATACATATGAAGATTGAATACTCATGAGGAACAAGATGTCTTTTGTGTCTTGATGTCAGGCACATTGCTAGTTCTTAGCAAATACAAAATCTTTTATTTTGGCCAAATTGATAAAAAACATTTATTTATGGGCGCTGTTTAAAAATAGGGAAGAAAGAAGTCTGCAAATGCTTGACTTAGTATACATTATTTATCCAGCTCCATGCTCTTTATTAGTTTTTGTAAATCAGCATGTACCTGTTGCTTGTTTACTCTGTAGGAAAACTGGAAATGGAGTTTTATGGGATCACACACATGAAGAACACTGTATTTGCTGATTTACCCTTCATACAGCTGTTCTACAATGTAGACATAGCAAACCCCTTATCATCTATGGTGTAACTCCATTTATTTCAACCTGGAGAGCAGAAAACACAGTAGTTGCACTGAGTGAAATCGTACCGAGGAAGATTTAGCACATTTAGGCACATCAAAGAGATTTTTTGAGTGAACATTCAGGCTGTGCTGCTAGATAAAAGGAGATTCCATTCAAATCAGATTAAGACTTCATTTTACTACAAGAGATGTCTCTGTGCTTGTCCTTGTGATAATTCATGCTCTTATCCCATAGCTTTCAAGGGCCAAGACAGAGGGATAGATGCTTAGGGACATGGTTTAATGAGTTAGGTGGTGTGGGTTGACGGTTGGACTTGATGGTCCTTGAGGTCTTTTCCAACCCTAATGATTCTATGATTCTATGGTTAATTTCTTGGACTTTTTTTGGACTTATACTCCAGTTATTCAGGAAGCAACATTGACTCTGACTTTGTTTAAACTTTTTTGACTGGAAACAGAATTCCTTATATTGACAAGTATTAAGACAAGCTGTGTGAATAAGCATCTCATTTCTCCCATGTACATGGCAAGGGAAGGTCAGCAGAGGTTCATACAAGCCAACAAAGGGGTTGGAAAAGACCTTACTTAGCATGAAATGGCAAGCAAAGTAGCATTTGCAGGAGCCTACACATCTAACTCGAGACTGCAGGAAAGTTCCTGCTGCTCTAGTAGGTGCACCACTTCACCTATTCTTAAGCCCTTACTCCTTCAGAAATAAAAGATGACAGCTGTAACTCTGTAAATGAATAAATTCTATGGAATTCTTTTGTTGTTTTTATTCAATAAGAGCAAACTAAGTTAGCAGCTTTGCCAAGCAGCAGTTGGCTCATTTATACTTTTCATCTCTATGTGCTGTATGTGAGGTTAATGCAAGCATGCAAATATGGATGGAAATCCACTTGTGTCAATTAGAGAAGAAACTTCTGAAATACCAAAGGGAGAAAAAAAAAAAGCAACCTAATATTAATGAACATGTAAAATTCCACTCAGTGCTTGAGGTGCCATTGATTAGCCTGCCTAGCAAGCAGTCCTTTAGTGTTCCCAGTTGGAAGCCAATTGGCTTTTTTCTTTCAGACCAGGACTTTGTACACCCAATTTCGTTCTCAATTACACTGGTATACATTAGGAGTAACTCTGCTATCTTCAAAGGAATTATTCTATTCACACCAGCATAACTGAGATTAAAATTTGTCCCTCAGAATTCTGTAAAAAAAGGTTGAAAGGTTAAAGGGATTTCTATATATTGTGTGAATCAATTCCAGAGAAAACATGTTTTTAAGACAGTGTTAGCTCCTTACACTATTAGAAACAGTTCTTTGTTGTCTTTAAAACCTATTTTAAGTTGATCACAGATTTTTAAATTGGCACATGTGCTTGTCAAAATATGCTGCTCTAAAATTAATTTTCTTTGAGGAATGTTTCCCTGAATATTGCCATCAATTAAAAACATGCTAATGTATACTCCCCAAGGCTAGATGTCTATATTTAATTTTTTCAATACTTTTAACACTACCAGAAATTTTGCTCTGCAGATTGGAGTAAATACAGGGAAATCTGGGAACAGATTTCAAGTAGTCTGCAATGCTTTTTCTTAAACAAACAATGAGAAAATTGCTAATGAATATTTTCCATTTTTGTGCACAAGCTGTGAAATTGCACAACTAGCTGAAACTAATGAACCACAGAAACTCTCAATCTTAAGGGGAGTAAAATGCACCAAAATTTAGTACTTGTAAAACTCAATTACATAACTTTCACAAACAATGAACTCATCAGAGTCACAAATATCCAGATACGCACTCATAATGCAAATTGCAGGTGCAAAAACGCAAGTGTAAACTTTGCTGGTAGACTTCAAAATGGAGCCTTTCTGGAAAATGGTGTTTTATACATGCAAACGTACAACTGTAGGATGAATACTAATGGCATAGCAGTTACAATTACACTTTGCCAGACTTGTTTTAATAGAAATTTCTCTCATGACTGACTTGATAAAAACTCAGTGGATTTTTGGGAATGCCACGTTTACAGTCCAATCCCTACTAGACTGTAGTAAATCTGAGCATGCTTACACAGGGCTAAGAAAGACTTTCCTTGCAACTCCCATTTGTTACTGGTGAAGAATTATATAACTGCATTTATGTCGGAATCATGCAGAGAACATTCACAACCATAGGAACATAATCATCTACACTGTTGAAAGCTCTCTGGTACAGTTCTGGCTCTAGGTCAACTACGACTGTCCCGGACAATTGCCACGCACAGTTGGGAGTTACAACAGGCCAAGGACAAATCCTGTTAGGCAGTTTGGATGATGTCATCCTTTTTTTTTTTTGGGGGGGGAAAGAGTGCAATAGCATGGATGTGGGATGCTCTGTTCCAGCTGGCCTGAGTGCTGAGAATGGTCTTGGGAATGTTTAATTTATGAGTATAGATGTACTCTACGGTGCCAAGAAAAGGAATTGAAAACAGCTGTCCTATGCTCTCAGTGCCTGAACTGCCAACCATGGGTAGTACAGAGAAGCAAGAAATTGCCAAAGAACAAAGAAGGAAATCCTGAGACAGATTCTCTGCTCCTGGGGTTGCTTGAGGAGGGTAATAATGGTATTGGTTAGGTCTGGGTGAAGAAGGGGAGCAATGCTTAAGACAGTAACCTTTGATTTGTAGGGAATCAAGGTTTAAATTTAGATTCTGCCTGATTCATGCCAGCTAATAGAACTACTAACAACTATGCCAAGAGATTCTCTGCAAACTGCTTTCAGTTTTTACTGTTGATGTTGCTCCATTTGTTCAAAAGACAAAATTGTTAACTGGGACAGGAGAGAGAAGGGCTTGGAGTCAAGGCCAGGTGGTGCCAATAGAAGACTGCTGAGCACTCTGCTGTCCCTGTACTAGGTATTTCTGTGACCTAGCAAAAAAGGTATAGTCTAGCCTTTAAAAAGGCTTAGTTTCATGGTTTCAATATTTTTTGTACAATCAGTAGCACATCCTTCCTTACACTTAATTTAGGGGACAAAACTGGGTCTGAATAGTTTGTATATAAGATTCTATTAATTTTTCAGTTCTACTAATTTTATATGTTCTTTCATACTTTGTGAAAGTGCAAATACATAATTTCTTCAATTTCTCCATAGAAAGGTCTTTCTTCAGCTCTTTCTGACATGCAAATGGTAGCATATTTACCTGTAAATGTGTGCCTTTTTTAATATAGTTAGAAACTTTAATACCATTCTTCTTTACTTCGACTTCTGCAAGGTAAGCAGGAGATAGCACTGATGTTGTATAAGATGTGGGTCTCAGCACTTGTGGAAATCTGTTCCTGAATTTTGGAGGCCAACAAAAAGAGTCAGCAGTACATGCTACTCATGAGCATTAACCCACACGTCTATTCTAACTACAAATCCATCAGGCTTAAATTAAATTTAAAATAATATATAAAGATTATGAAAAACAAATCTGATACATTCTATCCTTTTCGTTATTTCTGGTTTTATTTTATGGTTCTACCAGATGGCTCCAACAAAAAATAAATCACATCCATATTCACTGAATCCTTACTGATGTGAAATTGCTCACATTTGTAACAATTACAATGTTAGCCCTACTGTAAAAGGAAGCACCTGTCCCACAATTAATTTTTGTCTTTCTGTCTCCTGACTTGCAAGATACAGATTTTGTCAATCTTTTCCTACGCCATGAATAATATTTGACTAATCTTTAAAAGTCAGGAAAATCATGGAGGCTGAGCAGAGGCTGAACTCAGAACTCACACAGAAAATTGGTTGCTTTGGCAGCCCAAGTAGTGTTTACCAGTGTTGTGTCTTAAGCCAATGAGTGAATACATCTTTCAGAGAAACTATCTGATCCACTGACAAAATATTTATTTCTGAGTTTTCAATGAAAAACCCTGAAGATATACAGACTTGTTTGCAAACCTTGTTTAAAAATTAGCAACACTGTCAAATAAGCATGTAGCATTGTTTCTACTTCCAAATACCACAGTGACTCTATCTAAGGAAAGTAATTTTCCCAGAGAGACACACAGAAAAAGGCAAACTGTTGAATCACACCTTGCAGTAACAGTCTTCAGACTGATGGCTGGAACAAAAACTGGAAAAGCTAAAATCTGTTGAGGTTAAAGTGAAACAGAAATTTTGGTATAAGGATATGGGAAGTTTAACAAAATAATATAAAATGACAAATTTTGGATCAACATAATGTTAATTTTACTTGAAAACTGATTTTTTTTCTTTTTGTTGTCCGTGCTTTTAGCTGGTTGCATTCTGCTGAGGAAAAACTTGAGTGCTATTTAAAAATGAAAAGTTGCACAGATTTAAAAAGGTCAAAATACATATTAGTGGCGTATGTTTGGAGAAATGAACCCTGTCCCTTTACAAATACCTACAAATTCTTTTTGCTTGCTTTCTGGCCAACATTGGCTGAATTTATCTTTGGTTCATTGAGAGTTACAGCCCAAACTAAAAGTCCAATTTTCCCAGAAATTTTGAGTGTTTTCACTGACAAGAAAGTGTCCAACTCTATTTCATGGTTTTAACTCTCATTCTGTATTTGAGCTACTGAACTATAACAGCTGAAAGACAAGTGTGTAAAAAAAAAAAAAAAAAAAGAATAAAAAAGAATGTTATGGTTCAGAAGATACAGGAATCATTTGCCAGTTTCAAGCGGAAACACATGCAATGCTTAGTTAAGCTACTATTGTGTAAGACCAGATCTGTAGAAGTTTTAACCATGTAAAAAGATACATATTATTTTAATGATGGATGTAATAGAACTGGTGCTTCCATGAACTTGCTATTTCATTACTTTTTTTTCCCTTTCTCAGATATTTCCTATGAGTCCAGCCCTCCTTTTCAAAACTCCTAATTTTTTGCCTCTTTGTGTTGTCTGAAATGCTGCTAGAAAGCCTTCCTGATCATACTTCCTCCCAAGTAACAAACTAGTAAAAATTGCATATAAGACTATGACACAATAAGAATTTTTCATGCTTTAATACATTTGACACAAATTTACATAAGAATCTTTATGTAAAACCTGGAATAAATCTCTCCCATAGCTGAACTTTTTAAATGGCCTTTAACAGAGTCTTACAAAACATGAATAAGAAGGAGGGCTTCAGTATGCTTGCCAGCTTTTAGAAAGCCTAACCAACATCTCGATGCCTCTCTCACACAGACTATGCTACACTATCACTTCTCTAGTTTTCATATCTGCAAAGAGTGAAATTTTCACAATTTCACCATTGTTGATCATGAACATCAAATCTGTTCTTGAACAAAAAATCCCATTATGGATTTATGTTGCTAGAAGAGTAACCTTCGAAATGAGTGGTAGAACTCAAAAAATTCAATGCTTTGGTTTTTTTCATAAGAGTTACAATCTTACTTTTCACTTTTTTATATATTTCTTTTACACTTTCTTATACTAGTATGTGGCGTGCTAAGGCAGAATAGGTGTTGGGTTTTAGTCTGGAAGTAGGTGTATGAATAAACAAGTGAATGTATTTTGTATAGTGTTGCATTCTCTAAGGGTTCCTGAGGGGTCTTTTATGCTCCAGGTGACTGTACTGTAAAAGTATACTTCTGAACTCCCTCCCTCCTGTCTTTAAAACATTCAGAGAGAACATCATTGCATTATGAGTCCACAAAATGGCTGATGAGAACAACTGAGACACAACTATGCAGGTAACGTTGGACTGAATACATGCAGTGGGAGAGGGAGAAGGGGATATATCTCCCTATCTCTGTCCTTCGCAATCCTGCAGTTCCACAATATTCAAAAATCCAGGCTAAACTTTAAAGAAATGTGCTATTTTAAATAAAACTGCTTGGGGCCCACCCTTTCTATATTTATCCCTGCAGACCTGCAGGCAGGCTGGAAATAACATTTGATTTAACATACTGTAGCAGCAGATGTACTTTTCAATAATCACTCCTGCTTTGTGTTAAGTGGCCTTTCTTTGACCAATCCAAACCTCTTAAAGGGCATAAGTTCATTCTGGTACTTACTGTGAAGTAAGCTGGTTATAAAGACGAAATGCATTTTCCCATGTAATATCATGAAATATAAGCATTTGGCAATTCATTTCTCAGATGTTTTCCATTGTGTAGCTGATCAGAAGTAGTATAAAGCAGGAAATCAAGATGCAGATCCTGGGAAAACTGTGATATTAAATATATATATATATATTTATTTATTTCTATCTGTTTTTTCTTTAAGCACAATTTTATCAGTAATTCAAACATGAATGCAGGTTCACTATGTAGTAATATATTAATGAAAGTACTCACATGTTTCTGTCCTGGTTAAAAATGCTGTCTTACGTGTCCTCAGTGTGACAAAACTTCTTAACATCGCTTTGTACTTCTTACACCATAAGAATGCAGTGTCATATTTGCCAAGAGGTGCAACATGGAAATGAATCCATTGATTGCTATTAAATTGTGATTCTTGATCACAGAGGCTAATACTGAGGTACATAAAACACTTGTACAATAAGGTTATAAAATGACCTTCACTTAAGGCTTGAAATAAGTGCTACTGACCTTCACTGAAGCTGAAAAATTAATTTTTTTTTAGTTTAGTTAAAGATTTTTAGGCAGTAGCAGTAATGTCCCACTAACTCTGTTCAACCTTCTGAGCCTGAGAGGTGAATTCTATTTGACTGATTTCAAATGGACTGTGTCATTCATCCTAAAATTTGTTAATCATGCTTTACTTTGAATGTGATTTCTACCTCCTAATTCTGCAGGTCTTCTCAGAAGCCTTACAAGCTTTCCTTTGAGATGTTTTACTTTACTTCAAATATTGCTGAATCCTGGTTTTAGAGAAGGGGAAATTACTTGGTTAAACATTGAAACACAAGCATTTAGATTCACTGTGCAGGCAGTAGTTAAACCACAGCAAAGCTGGATGACTGTAACATTCTGTATCAAATTGCAACAGTGACAAAGGTGATCTATTATACGCTTTCATAAGTGATTTCATTAGAATAATGTCAGCATTTGCTGAAGTAGTTAATTTCATTCTCCTTTTATTCAGATTCATAGTATATAGTCCATAAGATCAGTCACGTCCTGGGAACATTGTGAAAACCCATGGGAAGGCAGACTGGCTTAGATATCTGTCACCACAGCAGTAGCCGATGATATTTATGACCTCAGACTCAGATTATTTGTGTTAGCGGTACAAAAATCTGCGAAGTCACATGGAGACTCTTTCAGTTCAGCTACTGGGACCACTCATATCCACGAAAGCAAAGGATAAATGCTGCTCGCAGTGGCAGACCACCTGATGGTGCACAGTGTTCAGCTCCTGGGTACATTAACAGTTGCAGTTGTCTTGTTTTTTCCAAGCAGCCATAGGAGTTTCTGATTCATCTGGTTCACCCTGTCTCCTATCCCCCAATTGTGGGTGACAGCACAGGCAGAGATTTCCTTAAAATTACAAGGCTTAAAAAAAAAAAAAAAAAATTGAAACAGAACCCATATGTCATGTTGTAAAAAATGCAAAACATGCTGGATCTGTAAAAGTGGTACACCAGGCCATATGCTTCAGACAGAACAGCTTGTATATGTCTAGGCCTCTACACTGACTTGAGGAACTGAAAACAGTGGCTAGTCTATTCCACACTTTTCCACTTGTTAAATTTGTTTTCCTAAAGCCAGGTTTATATCTGAAGCCAGGAAAAAAAGGCAAAAGAAAATCTTGAAGCTGACGACTGGCTGCTTATTTTCCGCACTGCTTTGATCAGTCATGCTGTGACCAAGTGAAGTAGAACAACTGCAGGATTTTCCAGAATAGTTGTTCAAATCCGGAGCCTCAGTCCACAATGAGAAATAAGGCCCAGTGTTCAACACCAGGAGAGTTCAGCATGTCGGTGGTGGTGTGCTCTGTGCAAAAAGTGACACTCTGCTTGTTTTTGCCAACTTCTCAAACGCTTTCCTGGCACTTCCTAAAAGGCTAAGCAGTGTTAATTCTTTTACTCAGACCTAATTCCCACAACATTATCTTTCACACAACAAAACCTGCATGAACACTGCATTAAAGGTCTGTTTCAGTCTGGCAAATGCCAGGAAATTCTAGAGTCATTAACCTTCTTTATTGTGCACAGTATTATGAAGGTCTTTGAACAGCAGGATACTTCACATACAGTATCCTATGTGGTATAAGAGCTAAAATATGCACAATTAAGCAGGTTAATATTCAGCTTTAACCTCTGTGTATCAATGATGAAACATCCACAGAGCAATTGAAAACTCCTTCTTATATATGAACAGTGCAAATGTTTGCACATTTTGGACTTCCTGCAAAAACAGGCTTTTGAAGAAAATATGCAAATTCAGAATACATTTAATCATGTTATAGTAAATCTTTATTGAAAAGAGACAAAGAATTTGAGCAGTAAGGTTTTCATAAAACCAACTGACTAGTTTCAACAGTGTGGAAGCCACTTTCCCAAATGTTACGTGAATTTCACAGAATAGTTTACCTCAAGCAATGACTGTCAAGTTAAGATATATTTTCTACAGGACATCAGACTGAATGACATTATGGTGTCTTCTGGCTTTAAAGCCTTATGAATCTGCTGTGACTGAAGTGAAAACCTAAACTCCCAACTTACGGTTGCAAACTTCATTTTTTGCGTAGTACCATTATATCACACTGAATGAAGGTTGCTTCTTTCGTTTTCTTTGGTTTGGCATTTTTTTCTTAAACTCAGGGCTTGATCACACATCCTCTTCCCACTGCAGCTGTGTCAGTGAAAGATTTCTCTATGCCAGCTACTTATCACTATGTCCATGGGGAGGTTTTCATCCCCTCCCATCTATTTACTAAGCTGCTCTGTTTATTTGTTGTTGTCAAAATGAATAGTGCTAGCAAAACCCTGCTCATTAGACCAACTTTGCAATTTTAGACTGAAGTAGGTCAAAGGATACTCATATAAACAGGTCACCTAGCAGATCTGAATGAAAACTACTGTCTTACAAGGGATGGAGATATGCAATTGCAGCCTGGCTGGCTGAGGGAGCAAGTCCCTCCAGCAGACACACTGAATGTCTTCAGCAGGGTATATGCTCAGCCTCTTCTTCTGTAAAATCCATATGGTGCTTTCATATTGCCATAAAAGTTTGAGAGGAAGTATTCAGAGTGGAGCTAATCTTATCAGGGAGTAAGCACACAGATCACTAGACTCTGTCCTGAAGAGGATCTCTGTATCCCCAGATGATGTCTGCTGTGCAATAACATCCAGCCTCAAACATGTCTTGCATACAGCTTTGAAATAAAGACATTAACCAAAGTAACATTCTGTACAGCCACGAGAATCGTGTCAGGAGATTTAACAAAATATCTCTTCTGTTTGTATAATGGTGGACTCTTGCTTACCTAGCTAGTAGACATTGTCTCCACAGGTTTTCTTTTCCCTGGAAATGGACAGACATATAGAAAAGTGGATTTTTATGCTAGACATCAAGCATTAGATTTATTTTCATCTCTTAGATAGGATAAATCAGATATTTTTGTTTCGGTCACTTGTGTTTATGCAGGTAGCATGCATTCCGTATGAACAAATAAATGAATTCAGGTTAAAAATAGTAAAGCATATAGTTATTTTGCTTTTCAAAGAAAAAACATCTCATATTTTCCTTGTAAATGCAGACAGAATTCAAAAATGTTTGCCAAACTTATCTAAAGACACTGAATCTATCATCACTACTAATGTAAGTCTAGAATTTTCTTCCAGTAACAATAATAATTATTATTATTATTAAATTACCATTCCATATGATATCACAGCATGTGTATTCTAAAAGGTCTTATAGTGGGGTAACTCAATACCTCCTGAAAGCAACAGATGCAGTATATAGTTTATGTATGTGCCTATATTTTCTAATGCTGTCAGTAGAGTTGTGTGTCACTTGTAGCACATAGATATGTTTTTTCCAGGTTGTTTTATTTTAGATTTGACAAATTACAAAAATTTCATGTTGTTTCAATATTAATTTATTTAAAATACCTTAGTATTTACAGATACTTATGCTGTTTTGTCACACAAAAATAGTGATGAACTAGTTTTGGCAAGTAACTTTCATGCACCATTCATTATATCAAGAGTTCCAAAAATTATATTGCTTGACCTTTCCTTATATAGACATGAACATACAATTGGTTTTTTTTTTTAATTCTTCAGAGTTGTTTGGAGAGAACAGATGAAACAAATTCTGTATTCTTGTAGTTATACTGGAAGCAGCATTTCAGTTTTGTTCTCAGGAAGGCTTACTCCTCAATATAGCACCCAGGTATTTCTGTATTTTCCTAAATTCACTGAACACTGGCTTGTTTTTATTATATTGCTAGTTATTAGTTCATCATTCTTATTTAATTTTTTCACAAGTTTCTGTTAACAGTCTATGAAGTTTTGCTTTCCAAGATTTATATTTTTGGAAGGGACCTGAAATTAAATTCAAGTATTAGCAGAGGAAAAAGCGAAACATGACAGGACAAAGTCAGTGGCTCTAGCTAAACTTGCATGCCCTAAGGTTCAAGAACCTAAACTAAAGTATGCATTGCAATAATGCTGAATACAACTATTCCTGTTATGTCCTGGGAAAATACTCAGCCAGACATCATCTGTGTTTTCTGAACTGAACATGCCAGTTACAATGAAATTTAGGAGGTGTTCTGTTCTTGCTGCAGATGCTGAGTCATTTATAGCATTGGTTTAAATTTGTCTAGGTACAGTGGTTACCATCCCCAGTTCTCCAACCCACTTCCCTGCCATAAATTTACACTCCCACAGCAGGGATGTCTGAGCAGGCTGTGAAAGGCATGGCTGCTGATGAACCATCATAGTTTACAGACTGTTATGCTAACATAAACCAGCACTAACTTTAATATACTTTATGTTAATATGCCTGGCAGGAGACAGGAAGCCAGACTGCAGGAATGGAGACTATTTCAGCTGTCCCAAATTAATTCGTTCTACATATGTGTCAAACTCTTTAACGTCTATAAACTGTCCAGACAAAAGTTGTTGAAAGATAACCTCTTCCTCTCCACCTCAGATGGAGCCACGGAAAGATACAGTGTAATAAGCTAACATTCCTGAAAATACATGTATAAGGAAATCCTTGACAATCTTTCACTAACTTTTGAGAGGAAAGATCATAATATTGTAGAAAAGTTAGTCACAAAATATTTTTTCACTGCTTCCAGCTATAAAGTATACCAAATATTTGAAAATGTCTCTCATACCCAAGTTAATAGTTTCTAAGATTGGTTTCTAAGATTACTTTTCTTTTTTGTGATTTTCCAGAAGATTTTTAAATTTCCCCTCAAATTTCATCTTATGACAGTCATGTCCTCCACCACCATGAGGTACAATTAGTACTGGTTAGCACTATAACTCCTTGACACCAAAACAGAGTTTAAGACTAGTCAAGAGGTATATTTATTTTAACAGATTTTTCTGGGTTATTTCCTTGCATAGTGTTCAGAAAGCACAAATGTAATTATGTGAGACTTTTAAAATGTGGATTTGGGCCTCTGGAACCCAGAAAGTTTGGAAACCACTTTGCTTGGAGGCTTCTTTTCTCAGAGGATTCTGGATGGGCTGCAGAGGATTCTGTAGCAGGCATTGCAACTTTGTTGATTCTGGAAGTAAATTTGAGCATCAGTCTACAACTATCCTAGCTGTACAATCCATAAAAGTAACCAAAGCCATTCTCCTTGCTCTTGTTTATATTTCTCTGTGTACATGCTCATATTTTGATAATGTGACATGCACTGAAAGAGAAAGAAAGAGCAAAAGAAGCTGTGTGAGGGAAGAAAGAGTTTAGTAGGAACTGGGGTGTGTGTTTCTAAACAAATCTTTGTACCGTGCCTATTTATGGCTTGATTTGGGCTTTTTTGTTGGTGACAGTTCTGGTTTTATTTTTTTAATTATTCGTAAAAGGCTTTCCATGGAGGAGTAAGACATACTGAACATTCTCATTGTCTCACATCTGAGCTTTACCAGGCATCCTGCAGGTATAGAGGAATTAGTAACCACTGTACTAATTCTTCTCCCGAAAATAGAGAACGAGGAGTATTTTTCTTCCAAACAGCTCCTGCATAGGGCTAAAATTGAATGTAACGTCTAGTCCAAAGAACGTAATTACAACAACCATTCTCTCAAAATCTTTGTCAAGAGAACAAGTTGCAACACTGTTCAATTTTATTAACAGCAGTGATACAACTGAAGTGGTGAGCTCATTGTTGAAACCTCGCAGAGTCAGTGCCACAATGGCAGGGGACTACTTTCATTTTTACCATGTGAAAGAAGAAAAAATCTGTAACTTCTGTAGCTCACTCAGCGGGGAAGTTCAAGGACTAAAACTTCACGGAGTTCCTCCATGTTCTTTACATGTTTCATACAGCAAGGTGTGAAGTAGGGAGAATGTGTGCAGTAGGAAATGGCTATGATGAAGCACAGCAGAATCTAGTCCCACTGCATTTGCTGAGACACAAAGAGATTAGACCTTAAATCTGTTCTTTAGTCTTAGCCTGGTATAACTTAATTCAGAGAAACAGCTTGCAGAGCAAAATTTCTTTGAAGAGACTATACAAACAGATGCTGTACATCCATGAAAGGTCTTCATTGGGTACAAAACTGGCAGCGGAAAGATGTCCTGATATTTCATCTGAATGGACATTGCATGGAAAACTGCTGCCAGGACACAAACAGTTCTAAGAGCAATGAAGGCCCAATAATGCAGAGTTTTTAGGAAAAAGAAGTGCGTGTACAGATTGCTTGCATCCACGGGTCATATGACCCAACTCAAGATGCCTGCCACTGTACTGAGGCACAACTGTTTGCAACTTAAAATAACATGTTTGAAACAGAAAATAGGAAAGCAAAAATGAAGGCAAAATTTGTCTTTCAGAAGAAAAAAAAAATGTAGTTCTTCATATTAAGTCTTTGTCACAAACAAACAATGTACATTTATTTGCTCAGACTGTTCATTTGACCTTTAAGCCAATAAACTGAATGAAAGAGAATATTTACAAAGTAGGAAATATCTGTCAGAAAAGGAGACTGAAGGATATTTGGCTATATCGAACATTGTAATGTAAATGCAATGTCGAAGGTTAAAAAAAAAAATAGACTAATTTAATTTTTTTCTTAAAAACCCCCAAAATAAATCCGCCATTATTAGGTAAAATACATATATACAGAAAGATCACCCAAATCTCAATGAAGCACTTTGGAAAATTTCTCTTTCAAATCCATTCAGAAAGATGAAAGTCTATAAAGAAATTGATGCATTTAAAAAATACACATCATTCATTAAAACAGGTGGTAAGAAGCAGAAGGCAGTATACCTTTGCAACATTCATATTGGTTCTTAATTATTATAACAAAGAAAAGTATTCAAGTGGAATAGTCTGAAGGAGAGTGGAGGTATACATTTTTAGAAGACACCAAGGATTTTCTACTCAGAAGAATATATATTGCTATGTGCTGTTGCTATGAATTATTCTCTAAATTCTCATATTGAAACCAACCACAGGAACAAAATTATTTACTGTTTCATGGGAACTTTTCTGCAGCATATCTTACTCCTGATGGATATCACTGGGCTCCATCATGCTTATAGAACTTATTTGCATGGGATGACATATAATTGCATCATCTAGAATGGCATTCAGACAGTACTACCCCCACACATGTTTTTCTAGGTGTGCTGGGTATCTTTTTAGAGAAGAAGAGTCCAGTTTCCACTGATGCTGTTTGTCAGCTCATTTCTATCCATGTGCATTTCACATCTAAATGCATTTTATTTTGCTCCCTTTGTGACAAATACCTCCATACAGAAATAACTCCCACTGTAGCTGTTATAAGGGCATTTAACCCTTTCTGTTATTTTTCTGAATAAGCATTTCTCAGTGGCAATAAGGGTGACCTAATTTAAGCACTCTGTGCACTTACAAAATATTTGGCACAAATGTGCACTTATAAAATATTTGGCACAAACCTTAAGTGTTTATAGAGCTATTAGCAAAGGTCATTACACAAAGTCATGATGAAATTAAAGCATATTGCTGTGTATTAATCTCATCAGAAAAAAATAATAATTGATCTATTATATTCTTGCACTTATTTTTATTGTTTTTTTTCTACAAAGCTAAGAGTTAAAAATGCTGTTTTTCTTCTCTTTACAATGCAAGATTTCCGATTCTGACTTGAATTAATGATTCATATACAAACCCATTTACACTTTTTTCTACTACAGTAACTTGCATTTTAAGTTTGAATCATTCTCTGGAATGTTTCAATTATAATTCAAGACTAATGGGTATGAAATATGCTTGCGTTGGTGAAATTCAGCAGAAGTATCTCTAGGAATGTTTTATATGCAAAGCAGAGATATTAATTTTGTCATACTAACTTTGCCACATTATGTATTAAAATAAAATAACATTCTCCGTCAGAGTCTCTACAATAGGGAGATGGTGCTTAAATATTTGCTTAAAACTTACATTTCAATGGATATTATCCATTTAAGTATTTATACTGTCATAGCGATGGTTCTGTGCTGTATAGAAAGATAATTGCAGGGCAAATTTTCTTTTAGAGGGTGTTCACTCAGCCGATTCAGAAGTTTCATTTGGTTTGGTTTAGTTTTAAGGGAAAAATAAAAAATTACTTTCATTTCCTCCTGGAGACTCTTGAAATGGGTCTAAGTTGAAAGAACATCAGGAAGATAGCAAAATGTTAAAACTATAAGATCACTTTGCCTTTTTGTAAATGCTGCATTTTTTTCATGTTTTTCCTTGCAGGTTTTAACATTTTAAAAATACACATTAAACCAAGGCTATCATCTCTTCACATTCAACAATTTTGTTTGATTGGACAAGACATGAAAAACTGTATCTCAGTTGATAAATTCAAACCTGGACACTAGTAAGCTCATCTTCTGAGCCATGGCTTACTTCTAAGTGCAGAATGAGGAAAAGTTAGGCATGAATTCAGAGAGAGCATAGGTAGATGATCTCAAGAGAGGATATGTTTCAAACCATCTCCTGCACAGACTTAGGCAATTTTCTCTGACCTCTATCAAGACGCCTCTCTGAAACTGGAGTTCAGAGCCTCTGAACTGCTTCCTACATTTACCTGTATCAGGATCCTGAAATCTTTATTGGGTAGCTAAAAATAACTTTAAACCTGTGTCTTTGATTGAGGCTTTTGTAGTTCTCCTTTAAAAATTCCAGAATTTGTCATTCTGGTTGTCTCATATTCATTTTATGAAGAGTTTTTTAAATCTATTTAGCTTGTTTGTTTCTTGTGGGTCCAAACTTTCTTGCTAATTTCATATGTCATTCAGACACTCGAGTGTCATAACTGAAGTTAACATATGGCTAAACATTTCCAGAAGTGGTAGTGAGTCATTCTTCTCAAGAACAATGTAATGAGCATAATACACTGAAACTTAC
Source organism: Pterocles gutturalis (assembly GCF_000699245.1). NCBI lineage: Eukaryota > Metazoa > Chordata > Aves > Pterocliformes > Pteroclidae > Pterocles > Pterocles gutturalis. The sequence goes on from NW_010121560.1 coordinate 21,919, forward strand.
CTAATAGACATAGTTTAAATTGCTAAATACATATATTAACAGAAGATAGCAATAATGTCACCACACTCATTACATTTGGAGTATTCTACTACTTTTAGCTGCATCTATTTCATCCTATGCTGTTCATTGCCACTGAGAACTTTTTGAACCCATTAGCCATAGCATCCAATCTTTGACACACACATGAGGGTTTCAAGAGAAGAATCTAAATATACCATTTTCACTAGATTTTGCAACATGTTCTTCAGGTAATCTGCATGGTTTTATCATGAGGAAATTATTACCAGGAGAAGCCTCAAAACCAGCAAAATGTTTTCCAAAAAGCAATATGGTGTTACTACTCCACTCAACTATTCCTCATTGTTTCTGCAGCCTTACATTGAAACACACTTTCTCAGTCACTGTCCTATAGGTGTATCCAACCCTGATATTTGCTGTTCTGACCATGATATCATGTATGTATCAGAAGGCTCTTGATTAACTGAAGAATCCTTCAGAAGATTCACTTTAAAAGAACAGCATCCATAGCTGATATCAGTCACAGTTGCTTCCAGCCTATACATTCGCAGTTCCATCTTAGCCATCTCTAGCCAGATTTCACCTTCTCTTTTCCCCATGCTGTAGAAATCAGTCAAATGCAATTATATCATTACTCCAGCAGTGCAAAATAGTGCCCTTTTTAGTGCAAGCCACACAATGTGTACAATATTTGGCCCAGCAACAACATGAAGAAAGATAAGAAACATAACTCAGAATTGTTTGATTTCTCTTGGGATCATACTTATAGGCTCTTTTTCTCCTTTCTTCTCCCTTAAAGAAGAAAATGAAGTGCCTTTCTTTGAAAAGAGATTGGTCCATTTTGTTCTGCCTGTTTCACTTGCCCTAGCCTCTGAGTCAGGGAGTTGGAATTATTGCCTTCTTTGATGAGATTGTCTGCCATGTAGATCCATATGCTCTTAGAGGGGTTGTAGAAATTTCTGGGAGTGTCTGTGAGGGACTCCAGCTTGCAACTTGTTCCGTGTTCTTAGAGAGTTAACATTTTCAGGGTCTGGCAGTCTAGGCTTTCTTCCCACTAAGTTTTGAATTATCCCATGGTCATTGGGTTGGGAGATACCACCTTGCCTAAGTATAGATGTCCTTCCTCTGTACATTTCTCTATTGTAATTTTGTTCTTCCTTCTTTGTAATCAACAACAAAGTACTGGTTTCAAAGGTTACTCATCTTGAAATAATGAAACATTAAGTATTCTACAAATGCGGGGGTGGGGTGTAAATTATCCATATTCATAGATTTATAAATTTGTAAGTAAATACTGAATCACACACAGTATTTATGTAGTAAGAGTACTCAGAACTCCATTTAGATTAAGCTATCTTTTGTCATTAATGTTATGTTTCAAATTACTGGATTGTCTCATAATAAATTATAGCAAAATCAAAGATAATGTTTTCCCTAAACATTCCTCATAATTATTTAAAGTTATACTGTGTTTTATGTTGTCAGCCAGTGTGTTGCAGCTTCTTATGATATTAAAAATGAGAAGTACATGACCATAAAAACAACAAATAAGAGCTTATGGTGGATATGCTGTGGTGAGTAACCATACTGAAACTTCAGAATGCATAATACTTTAACTTCTGTATGATAACAATCTCATAGACTTAAGCCTCCCAAAAAGTTGAAAATTGCTTCAAGCATTTTATTCACATTCCTAGTACGTTTATTTTGATTAAGGAAATAGGGGTAAAAAATAAAGACTTTTCAAACCAGCAAATTTACTCTGTGTGTATTCTGTTTTATGGAAAAATATTGGCACCAATATCATCTGTGGGATACTCTGCTTGTCAGTAGTCACTGGCCAATTATCGAATCATTGACTAATATTTTCCGAACCCAGTGGTTTGGGTGATTTTTAAACAGTTTAATTATCCATTCATCCATCCCATGCTTCCTCAGTTTGGATATAGAATAGAAATGAGACACTGTGTCCAAAGCCTTTATGAAAGGACTTTTCAAGGTACATTATATTTACGGTTTTCCACTTTTCTTCAAAACCAGTGATTTCAAAAGTGAGGGCAATCAGGTTGGTCAAGTTTGAACTAACTTTGGTAAAGTCACTTCTTTCTGGTACTTTCTTGTCTGTAGCATGTTTGGAAATGGTGGACGTATATATTCTACAATTTTTCCTGAGACTGAAGTCCCGGATCTCTGGATCTTCCTTTTTGCATTTAAGGAGGATGGGTACAATGTTAGCTTTTTTAATGTTAGCTTTAGCTGGCTAATGTTAAGTCAACCGGTTAAGCTGGCTGGCCCTTCTACGATTTATGTTAGGAAATTGTCATCAACACAGCACAGAATGTTCCTGGCTAGCTTGCACTACACTGTGCTGTTGTGGTAGACGTCTGGATGGTTCAAATCCCCCATGCAGATGAGGTTTTCCACAAAATAACAGCAGAAGTCCTCTAGTAGCAAACCTTCATCCTCTGCATCTTGTTGAGAAGGTGGTTAGTAAAAAAAAAACACCACAACAATGCCAGTATTCTTTCGTCTTTTAGCAATGATTCGGAGAGCTTTAGCAGTCACGTCTTTGGCTTTGTATTGGAGGTCTGTGTAGTCAAAAAGGTACTTACATAGAACATAAATACCTCTTAAATGGTGAAACCAGATTTTTTCAGTTCCTTCATTTCATCCTTAAGTAACACTACACAAAGAATTGTACACACAAGTCAGCACGCTGAATTGGATTAGTGTAACATTGTATGCCTTCCTATGATATTCTAAGGTCAGTATTTTGTTTTGTTTGGTTATGTGAGAGCTGTTTGAAAATTAGGTATATGTATACATAAATGCCTAGAAAAGCAAAAAACAATTGGCTCAAAAGCCATTTGTTTAGGGGGCTCCAGGTAGGACTGAATAGATGGTAAGTCAAACATTGAGAGATGGAAACATATGGGAGGGAACTAGTTGACTGTGATGTCGGTCCACTAAGAAAATTTTGACGATTTTGACTGTTTGGTTTTGTTTGTTTGTTTTTTTTTCCCCTGAGGGTAAAGTGAAAGGCATTGGTTAAGAGGAAGAGCTAATGGAATTTTTAGACTTTTCCATAACACCACATTTACAGAGAGGTGGTATCTTTAAGTTTACTCATTAAAACCTTTTTTCTCTTTTAGGTCTGAGATAACTACAGACAACTGTTCTCTGAAACAGAATGGTTTTCTGGAAAAGCAACATCAAGAAATGTTTCCTAGATGTCTTGTCTGAGATTATTATCAGTAATTATTTATCCATGTAAACTTATGCAATTTGTTTATCAAACATTTAAGTATTACTGTAGCTAACAATTACAAACAGATAGATAAACAGCTTCATGCACTCTATTTGCATGGAATCATAGACTCACAGAAAAATCCAGCCTGGGAGGGACCTCAGGTCTTCTGGTCCAACGCCCAATTCAGAGCAAATCAGAAGCAGATCAGGTTGTTCACGGCATTGTCCAGGTGATTTTTTAATATCTCTAGCAATAGGATCGTTGTTCATTCTCGGACTTCCTTCATTATGATTATTATTTCCTGACATCTAATTAGAAGTTTACTGAATTTTACTTCCATAAATCCAGAAATTTGTTAGCATAGCTTTATGTTCTTCTGAATTGTTCTGGGGTAGTACCATTGCAGTCTGGATGACCGAGTCATTTTTATACTGCTAAGTTTGGCCTTCTAGACTCACAGAATGTCAGAATCATAGGGGAAAAAAATAAACATGTATGAGGTTGTTTCACAATTTGAGAGACTAACACACATGTGCATATTATGTCAGTCTTCTCTGCTTAAGGTCCAATTGAGCTCAATTAATATGTTCAAGTAATATAGTATAGGAAACCCTACACTAAGACAATGAGAAAGCATTTCACTTTATTGTATCACCAGCTGTAGACAAAGCCTTGTCATTTCTGTCTGTCACACATTTTCTTTGCCATTTTTGAAATCACACTTTAGTTTCATCTCCATCTGGGGCAGAAGCAGGGGTGTTGTAATATTGTCAGAAAAACATCTTTTTTTTTTTTTTTTTTGGTAGCTGGACTGGATGATGAGAGCTCTGAAAAATGCGATGACATAGGCTGGTCTTTTGATGGCTATCCAGAAAGTTTGCAGATGCAATAGGCTGACCAACTGCACAGTAAAAAGAAGCTTAGAATGACAAGTACTGCATTAACACAGCTCATATGGGAAATGACATTTTTCTAACAGAGATAGATATGCCCTGCATGCTGCAGCCAAATAGGGATTCTGCAGATCTGTTCTTTGGTTTTTTGAATATGTATTCATCAATTTTATACATGTCATTAGCACATTTTGTGGAAAACAGGAGAAATGATAAATCAAATTATGCCCCAACATACAAATGTGAATTAAGAGTTTGGCTTTCTGTATGAAACTCAGTAGTTAAAGAGCTTATATAAAATGAACGGGAGATAATTGTTCAATGTAATTATGCTGAATTAGATTGTCCTTAGAACAGGTCAAGAGCAGAAGTAAGAAATATTTTTACTTTTATTAAGTATAAAGGAAAAATCCTATCATATTTTTGAGCATTTGACTTTTTGAGAATTTGCCAAATTTACACCGGGGAACATTTTCCTGTCCCTTCGTCAGCATAGAATGGGAGGCAGTAAAACAATTTCTCTTATTCTTTAACATGGGCACTATTATTTATCAGTAAAATCAAGAACTGAATGACAGTGATGTCAAGATATAGTTGCTGATTTTAGCAGAAATTAACAAACTTTCAGTTCTGTAGAGATTTGCTTGAAGAGAGCAAATCTAAGATCTACTGAGAGTGTCTTAATTTGGTTTCTTTTGTTGAACTTCTCTCTCACTCTACGAGAGAACAGTAACTGCACATTGAAGAATAAGCCAGCATCTGTTGTAACATGTAAGATATGATTTGATTATTTTATTTTATTTGAAATTATGAGTTTAATGAAAATTAAAAGTACTGTCTCCGAAAATCAGTAATTGGACAGTGGAATAACAATATGGAGAACTGAAAAACAACAAAGACTGTGTTCTGAAATATTTTAAAATACTTCATTTTACTTATTTATACAAAGTATTCTAAATAAATTATAAGCATAAAATACTGTCTTTACCAAAGCCATGTGTTGTTTAGGAGTCTAACAAAAGCTTACCTCAATCTTTATATGAGTTCTAACTCATCTAACAATTTCAACTGGATCACATGACAAAGCTCTAAACACAAAGCTCTCCATATCATTCCCGACCAAAGAAAACAGCAATTATATTTAATAATTGCAATAGTTACAAAATACTGGAGATATTCAAAAGTCATATGGACATGGTCCTGGGCAGCCTGTGCCAGCTGATCTTGCTTGATCAGGTGCATTGGACAAGATGAACTCCAAAGGTCTCTTCCAAGCTACACCATTATGTGATTCTCTGACATTTTCCAGGATAAAATATCTGAATAACTGCTCCTATTTTCTTCCATTCTAGGATTTAGAACTGCTGTGTATTATGTGGTTTGTGTCTGAAATTACAATGTTGTAAAACCATTTCAACCTTCCCTATCACGGATACACAAATTTTTGTAAGGTCTTGTCAAACCAGACCACTGAATATTTTTTTTCTTTTTCTTTTTACCATCTCCTGTCTCTTTCTACACATTCATAAAGATTCTAACAGTAGTTTCTAATAGTTTCTAACAATATAGTTATCCAGACTTTTAACCTCTGCAGACAAGAGTTTCCTAAACCACGTCTCAAATTTCATTGGTATACTTCTGAACCTGTCAGTAATAAACATAACTGCATGAGAACATTCACATGAGCAGACTGATACTAATTAATAAGACACATTGCACCCAGAGACACGTGAACTTTGCCTCATCTAGAAACCTAATTCAAACTGTGTGTCAACACTCCTATTCATTCCATCTCTTTTTAAATTAAGTTTCTAATCTAAGTTGGGAGCCTAGTTACCTTTGTCATCAGTTAACAGAAAAAGAAGGCAGTTCAGGAAGACTCACTTTTGAAGGAATGTTTTATTCCTTTGACTGTCCAGGAAGTCTAGGATGATCAGGCCACTAATTTAATCACCTTGATGGTGTGGAATGAATCTGGATACATGTGCTAACTGTCCAAACTGATGGCGAGCATGCACCTGCAACATCAGGAACCTGAGCAGAGCTCATCCCTGAAAAAACACAAGCAAACATAAAACAGCTATCACTCAGCTCTTGAATCACAAGGCAGAAATTACAACTCTGTTTGAACTCGTGAGAGACAAAGTTAGCCTCAGTCTGAGGGATTGCAACCTCACATCTTTCATCTCATCAGATTACAGAGTAGTTTAAGGGTTAGGGCAACCCTCATTTCTTCTGAAGAAGCTCACTCATGTACAGTTGTGTCCTCTCATGTCCACTTGTCTCCAGAGAGGAGATTTGAGTTCTGTTTGTGTGATTTGTGAATATTTCTTTCAGTGATAGTCTCTTGTCAAAATGCTTGAAAAGAAGGAACACAAATTAGTATCTTCACCTACATGAGGTGATTTGAAACATGGTATTAACAAACAACTATCCCCTGTTGACATTTTACAGAATTGAGGCATATGGTCATATTTAGAAATAATACAAGAACCCAAAGAGGTAAATCTGGGAAATTTTAGAACCCAAGGCAACATGGTTTTGCGCTCTAAATCTTTTTAGCCACTACTGCTTCTGTTCACCCTAATATTTCTCTTCCAGATAGCTGCAACTAGAAGAGCTTCACAACATTTCCCCCAATATGATGGTATACTTCTTACTAGAGCTCTAGGACCATAGCTAGCATCCAGTGACATATGTGAAAGCCTGATATTGACACCTAGGAATCAATTCAATGCCACCTATGAGAGCAGAATAACATTAAATGTTACTATGTTCCAACACAAAATTTAAGCAATAAATAGCTTTTATATAAAACTTTCTACATTCAGATCACAAAAAGCTCTATAAAAGAAGTTTTGTCAACAGTCATATTTTAAAAATGTAAAATCTGATAAATAGAAAAGCAAAGAGGCTTGCTTGAGATGATGCCCAAATTTACTGTCTTTTCTGCAAAGGAAGAAAACAGATTTCCAAGAATTGTGCTCCTTTGAAGATTTTGCTCATGTGAGATTCAGAATATTTAACTCCTGAATATGTAGACACTTAAAAGAGAAATGTGAAAGTGAGACAGAAAAACAACAGTGATAAAGGAATTTTAACGAATTCCATCAAAATGATACACAAAAAGTGCAAATGTTTCAGTTTCATGGTTTAGTCTCAGTCTGCAGCTTTATAATCAAAGGGAAGACTTTTTTATCAAAGAAAATAGAATTCTCTTGAACCAAAAAACATTAAGTGCAATGTTGACTTTATTAGAAAAAAAAAAACAGCCATAAAGTAGAGTTAAATTCAAGCATTGTCACTGTTCCTTCTGAGATAAATACGTTCCTAGCTCTTATTGCAAGAGATAGAAGGGGAAGTTTCACCAACTCAACAATTAACTTACAAATAACGTTTCCTGAGACAGTGAATAGGGTGTGCCCCTCTGGGCAGTCTAAATCTATTGATGAGATCAATGACTCATGGAGCAGAAGTGCTTTGGCTCTATTTCATATTGGACAGGAATGCAATTATTTCTTTTTTTTCTTGTGTAGTCATCAAGATACTGTTGGCACAGGAGAAACTGAAACCTATTGTTGCACTGCACTAAGTACTTATAAATAATTTTATTGCTATACTATTAAAATTTTTAATTAAATAATTTATAAACTCATTTGGGAAGGACTTATGTCTCTTGATACCTAAATTGCAAGGGTACTTAATAGATACTCATTATTTTGTTTAAATATTGTTTTGGGTTCAAAAGATTGGAAGAAAAACACAATTTCTTTGAATGTATCAGTCTTCTAGAAACTGTGGTGAACTACTTCAAGGTTTTATGACATTTTTGGTCAGCTTAACTGTGTTTAGATTTGATGACTAATACCATACAGCTGTTGTGTTTGTGTAAGATATAAGGTCCTCTTTATGCACTCATTTAAAGAAGTGAGCAGCTTTGTCAGCCAGGAAAGAGAGGCAAATGTCAGGCATTATTATTTCCATATCTTGTTGTTATATCTTGTTCTGTTATCCAAAGAAGGTAAAAATCACAAATCTGATCTGTAACATATTAGGCAATAATTTTCGTGATGTTTAACATAGCTTTAATCAGCCTGGAAGTGAAAACAGCTTCTCTTTCTTTCTTATTTTTAGGCTATATGACAGTCCTACGCAGCTGCTAACCCTTTTGCAGTCTCCAGTGCTGTTATCTTGTCATAGCCTCAAAAAGTGAGTGAGCAAAAAATGAGAGCTAGTTTAAATAACATTTTTTAAAAAGCTAGTCAGAGAAACAGAGGCAGGATCTTGTTTCTGGAGAGAGAAAAGAAGCATATTTTTTAACTCTTTTAGATTAGAATATTACTTAAATTTTCAGTCTAACAGGTCCAGACAGCTAAAACAGATTGACAGTTTCATAATAAAATAACATTTGAGAAGACATACTGTAATTAAAAGTATAATCACAAGTAAACTACATACATATGCTGTAAACTGCATTGTGGCAGACAACTGCAAACTTACTAAAAACTACTAGAAAATTCTAGAGGGTCTCTCATATCATATTTTTAAATTACTTCATTACAGGCTTTTGTATGTGCTTTTATCTTTTATGCTCAGCTGTTAAAAATACAGCACTGTATTCTTTTAGCACTGTGCTATTAGCTGGCATCATAAACATGGACAGTAGAATATGACTTGTTTACCTTCTTCCCAAGACAAGTGAGATCAAATAGTGAGAGATAAATACCGTGCACTATTATTTCAGCTTTCTGCAGGAATTTATCATCTAGTATGTTGGTGCAATTGCACAGAAAAAAAGCATTAGCTATTACTAATCAAGCCCTAAACAATCAGACTCTGATGGTCTAAATCATTGAATTCAAATTGTTGATTTAGTTGTTACTCTTATGTCAATAGTCATCTCTGTGAACTATGGATAGCTTTCTTCGAGATTTAGGTTCATTTTGAACTCATCTTTTTTAGAAAGTAAGTTTGTTATGGAAAAGTATCACCTTTAGCTGTTGAAAAATAAGAAATAAAATTTTCAGAAATGTTTGTTATTTTGTTAAGGACTGCAACAATTGGTTGCTCATGAATTAGTTGGTTTATATTTTCTGATGCTTATATATGCCGTGTACAATACAATTCTCACAATTCCTAAGCTGATAAATGACTCATAGTATGGTTAATTACCTTGTCAGGTGGGAGTAGATGTGGGTTTGGAGTTGGTAAACTATGAAAAATTCAGCGCAGAAATGAAATAGGCTTAGAGAAATAACAAGATACTATGGACCTATTAAACTACTTCAGGAATAAGGGATGATCCTCCGGAAGGGTCCTCACCTATATACTGGGCATGACGTGTACGTTATGGAATAAATTATTGGTCACTCTGGGTCTCAATCTAGTAACTGAAGAACAAATCCTAGGCTAGCAGCCATCTGTGCCTCTTCGCTCGTCTGCCGACCTTGGCAGCAGCACAAAACACCGGTTCTTATCAGCTTCCTTGTGAGCTAAATACAAAACACAGCCTCTTGCTAGCTAGAAAGTTAACTCTGTCTCTGCTTAACCCAGGACAAAAGGGTACAGTAAAGAAGACAGCGGAGGCTTTGTAAGCCAGCTGTTTCTTTATCTACTTCATCAGGCAGCTACCATATGATATAAGACCATAGGGTCTTAAAAGACCAGTCATAGACAAGAGATGTGTATTCTCATCGACCACATATATTTATTTAGGAACTATTCTAATATTCCATTTTACAGGTGTGAGCAAGTTAGCAATTTGTATCAGAATACTGAAGATTTAATGCTACTGTTGCTGACTTTCAGCATCTAGGAGGCAAAAAGTAACTACTGAATTCTACTAACTCAATCCAGTGTTTGTGGAAGGACAATATGGTAATATTTGGTGACAGGGATATAATCTACAGCCTTTCCCTGATGTCTGGCAGGTGAATGTACATTGAGGAGACGCTGTAGAGACTTCTGAGATGAGCCACACAGGCAGCAGCTGTATCTAATGAGCATGCATACTTCAGCCTGCCCCTAGAAATGGTGTTAACCATTCTTAATATGTTTCACAACACAAGTTGGTAACCAGACTATTCAGCCTATTCTCTCTCTCTTGAAAACTGGACAGCAAGTTTGGATTTTGTCTGAGAATGGATAGGCTACAGACTAAAATCAAACAATATTACATCTCTCTCTTTAGTGCTGGAAGGAGTCAACTGTAAATTAAATGTAGATCAGGTTCTAACACAAAAGCGAGTCCTTGTTTTTCACAGAGTAACATAGTCCAGCTTTACAGTTGCCTCAAATACCTGGTCAGCAGTAATATGATCAAACTAAATTTGTATATTTAATTTAATATTATTGTTGTTGCTGTTGTTGTTACCTGAGACCAAATTACTAGTCCAGGAAATGCTGGAAGACCATTAGCCTCCTAGGGCATACACTGTCATACAAACTGTTTCAGAAAAAAAGTTAGAGAACAATTGTGGGAATAACTGACACACAAAGTCAGCTTATTCCTATTTCATCTGTTTAACTGACTTTTGCCCTGAAGCAAGTGCATTTATATCATGTCTATAAATCATTGTCTTTGACATAAGAATAAATGTTTCAATTAATCATTAATGTAGATATCCTCTTCTTGAAATTCTATCCTGTCCTCACTGATAGACCCTACAGGAACTAAGAACTCAATTATCAATGCAATTGCTATCAATCAGGCTTCTACAGATTAAGCTGCAGTTCAGACTTCAACAATTTCACAGTGAATTTGTTATGCTCTTCTATAATAGTAGGGCTATGTAGGTATTATGGGTCCTGTTGGAGTCTGACAACTAACTATCGGGAGGGAATTGCAACTTCCAAACTAAATCCATCTCTACCTGAGACTCTCAGTATCACTGAGAAGGGCTTGGTTCCATTTTCTTTATTTCCTTCCATTGCATATTTACACACACTGATAACCCCCTTCCTCCCAAGCCTCCTCTTCTCTCTAAACAGTCACAGCTCTGTCAGCTTCTCTCAGTTTGACAGATGCTCCAAGCCCTTAATCACCTTAGTGGCCCTTAGTATGTCAATGTCTATCTTGCACTGGGGAGCTGAGCACTGAACACAGCACTCCAGATGTGGCCTCACCAATGCTGAGCAGAAGGGAATGATCACTTCCCTGCACCTTCCTAATTTATGCCAGAATACCATTGGATTTCTTTGTCCAACAGGAACTTCAGCTCCTTTTCTACAAAGCTGCTTTCCAGACTGGGAGCACACAGTGCATCTTCTTTCCCAGAAGCAGACTTTGCATTTCCCTACTCAAACATCATGAGGTTCCTGCTGGACCATTTGCTGGCTTGTCAGGGTCTCTCTGAACAGAAGTACACCCGTCTGGTGTTTCAGCCAGTTCTCTCAGCCTTGCACCACCTGCAAACCTGCTTAGGGTGTGCTCTGTCCCATCATCCATGTCATTAATGAAGTTGTTAAATAGCACTGACCCCAGGTTCAAACCCTGAGGTAAGCCGCTAGTGACGAGCTTTCAACTGGACTTTGTACTGCAGTTATTTAGTTCCAGCAGCTCAGCCATTTTTCAATGCACTTGTCTGCTCATTTAGCTAAGCCATTCCTCATCACCTTGTCAATGAGCATGTTACGTGAGACAGTGTTGAAAACCCTGCTAAAGTCAAGATAAATATCCACTGCTCTTCCCTCATCCACTGACAAGTTATCTCCTCACAGGATATCAGGTAAGGAATTATTTCTGCTTTTAGTCAATGCTGCCTACTCCCAATCACCTTCTTGTCCCTCATGTTTGTAAACATCTTCCAGAAGGATTTGCTCCATTACCTTCCCAGCAGTCAAGGTCAGGCTGAGTGGTCTGTAGTTCTCTGGTTCCTTCTTGTTCTTCTTGAAGATTGCTTTCTGACAGTTCTCAGGAATCTCTACTGACTGCCAGAACCTTTCAGTGGTAATCAAGAATCACCTCACAATGACATCAGCCAGGTCCCTCAGCACTCATGAGTGCATTCTGTCATGTCCCACAGGCTTGTTTATGTCCAGTTTGTTTAAATGTTCCCTTATCTGATCCTCATCTACGTAGGGTAAGTCTTGCTCAAACTTTCCCACTGATGTAAGAGACCTGGAATTCCTCAAGGCAACTCTTACCAGTAAAGACATATATGAAGACATTTTTCAAATATCTTCTCACCAGGTCATCTGCCCCATTCAGTAGTAAATCCATTTTTTCTCTAGTCTTCATTTTCCTTCTGAATTACCTGTGGAAACCCTTCTTGTTGCCCTTCACATCAGTTTCTAGTCTCAGCTCCAGGTGGGCTTTTCCTTTCCTAACCCCATCCCTGCATACCTGGAAAGTGTTCCCATATTCCAGACTCTTGTTTCCACCTATTGTATACTTTTCAAAATATGTCCTAGTTTTGCCAGGAGCTCCTTGTTCATCCATGCAGGCATCCTCTCTTCTCTCTTGACTTTCTGCACACTGACATGGAGCAATTGAGTTTGGAGGAGATGACTCTTGAAAAATCAGCCGGTTATCCTAGACCTCTCTTCTCTGCAAGGTTATCTACTGCAGCATTCTTCAAAGCAGGTCTCTGAATAGGCCAAAGTCTGCTCTCCTGAAATCCAGGATTGTGATCCTGCTACTTCCTTGTTCCCTCCTCTCAGGATCCTGAAATGTCATGTCACATGGTGTACTAGGTCTGGCTTTGACTGAGTTACTTTTCTTCAAAGCAAACCTTATTGGTGTTACGTTTTAGATTTGTGACCAATGTGTTGATAACACAGCAACATTTCATCTGTTGCTGAACAGTGTTTGTAGAGCTTCAAGGTTTTCTGTTTCTTGCTCTGTGTCCCACAGAGAGTAGGTGGGGGTGGGCAAGAGGCTGAGAGAAGGTACAGCTGGGAGAGATGTCCTACACCATATAATGTCATGCTCAGCAATAAAAACTGGGGGAGCAGTTTTCCAAGATTGCCATTGCTCAGGTACTGGCTAAGCAGCGGTTCGCTGGAGGTGAGTGATAGCTTTTGCATCACTTGGTATTTTTGGTTTGGTTC
>NW_010121561.1:0-4360 GCF_000699245.1 Pterocles gutturalis
ATTGAAACACTGAAAACTCTTCTGGACTATTGGATTGCCTCTGTTCTTCCTCAAGCATTATTTTCCTGTAAATGCTGTAGCAATTTTGACTTTTAACATTGTGGAATACATTTCTAATTTTTCAACTATGATATTTACCTCCAAACAGACCAAGTTTCGGTGTAACAGATTTTTTAAAAAATGTATTTCAAGAGTAAGTGACCCTGAATCTGTTCTAAAGATAAATGTGACTGGAGACCCAATCCAGCAAGAAGAATCACCAAATTCAAAATCTGCCTGCATGGAGTCAGCTGTAGGATCAAATCTTAGGGTATTTGGTATACTAGACAAATTCTCTACCGTTTTTTAGGCACTTGCCACACATTCACTTGTTTTCTTATAGAGATTCAACCAGACTGTAGTTCAATGGACAAGTAAATTCAACGGACACATTCGCATATGTGTGTTTAAAAATAAGCACCTTCTAAGTCAGTAAAATGTAAGACTTACCAAAATATCCTACTGCAATTACACATCAGTCTTAACATTTTTGGAATAGTGTTTATTACTAGTGGCTATATGCTGCAGTCATGTTGAAAATCAAGATAGTATATATTGAATATCATCTCTCCCATATTAACTAATGTTTTAAAAAATCTATTAGAGAATAATTATAGAATTATAGAGGTAAAATAATCTTAAACATTACTATATTTCTGAGAAACATAATTAACCTCACAGCCAGTGAGTTTCCTCATACAAAGAGATTAAAGACATCCAGCTTCACATGCAGTGAGCTCCCAACACTCTACTAGCATGTCTTTAAAATGTCACCTAAACAAACTTCCTCCGATTGTTCCTGTGACATCACATTTTAGCCTTGAATGCATCTTTGTACTCTCACCACTGAGCTCATTTTAATTCTTAATTTATGACAGATACAAATTCCACTACCTCTTTTTAATAGTGAAGAGCATACGAGGCATAAAACATCAGCTGAACAGTCACACTAGTGTTGATAAAAGGTCCGTAGAATCAGAGAATGGTTAGGGTTGGAAAGGACCTTAAAGATCATCCATCTAACCTGGATCTCCCTTTCAGACAGGGGCTAAGGCCAGATGCTCCACAGAAAGGTGTATGTAATATCAACATAATGTATACTCATGTTACAGTATAATCTCCTTTTCACTAGCCCCAAGCTTCCCTTTTAAATATTCCTTCCTAGCCCATTTCTGCTCTTCACTATAGCAAAATCTGTGAAACGAACTCACTATAATTGCTATGCTCATAGAAAAATAGAAAATGTTTTGTGCACAAAGTGGGTGGTAAAGCAAAGCTCAGTGTGATGATAAAATAACGACATAAAAACGTGCTTATGAAATGGTAACATTTTAAATACTTGTGATTTTAAAACACAGTATTTTGTTTCCAAAATTGTCCCAAATCTCCTCATTTTTAAGCAAACCTTAAAAACATTTCAGATGGGAAGGTTCTAACTTTTTAATGATCAAAAAAATAATGCTTTGCCTGAATATACAGGATCTCTGACATTCAACACAAAAGAGATCATCAAATTTCAGCTAAACATTCTTACGGGGCTTCACACACAGGTTTTGGACTGATATTGATCATAATATATTCTGGCACATAAGCACTTCTTAAACAGCTATAGTAGCTAACAAAAGGGAAAAGTAACCGATGCTGGAAATCAGCAATAACTACAGCAGGACTTTGAGTATCCAGAATTATATCTGAGTAGCAGTGCAAGATGTTTCTTCCTTAGCACAGCTAGCAATCATTTTACTCCCTGAGGCACAAAGTCTGCCAGTCTGCTATGACTGCTTTCCTAACTACCGTCAGTGCTATTCTTCCTTATAACTTACCAAGTAAGATCTTGCAAAAAGGAGCTCTGTAAATTCACTGTATTGCCACAGCAACTCACCTGTTCCCGAGCTTTGTATCCTACTGGCACTCTCTCCTCAATATTCTGAGCGGCTCCTGAGTTCAGTACTTGTTTTAGTGCAGATCTTGTAGTTGACTCAGGTTGACTCTGGCATGCCCCAACATGAGCAAACTGGAAAATAATGAAAATTGTGACCCATTAAAAAAAAAAAAAAACCCAAACAAAAGCAAAAGCCATCAACAAAAAAAACCCCAAATAAATCTGGTCAGAAATGCTGGCAAAAGTGGATTTTCCCATTTATTTGTTATTATTTGGATTGCAGCAGCACCTAGTGGCCTCTGGAAAAAAACAGGAGCCTCCCCCACACAGCACAACCCCTACCATAAAGACCTTATGACATAGATCAGTAACCAGACAAGAATATTATTTCTCCAGAACTTTATGAAAAGTTTACATAGCAATAATCCATCTAGAAATACCACTTATGCTCTAACATTTTTTTTCCCCCACACTGCTGCTGTCGTAAAACAACAGTTTGAAAGCACAAAATTTTTAGGGAGCAGCTCAGCAAAATTCTGGGCCCATGAGTTCAGAGTCTGAAGGTTTCACAGCCTGCACCAGGCGTGTGCTGCAGCGCCCTGGGATGCCCACATGTCCCAGCCCAGGGTCTCAGACGGGGGCCGCAGCACTTCTGAGGGCAAAAACTGAGGCAAACATCAGCTAGCATTTTGCAGAAGATAAAATCAGTTGGGGCTAAATATAAAATAAGAGACTTCCAGCACTGCTGGAAAACTGGAAAACAAAAAACGCTGCCAGAGCTTGCTTTAGCACACTTCCTAGAAATATCTAGGACAGTTTCTCCTTATAAACATCAGCAACGGGAAACCTCGTTTCTGGCTAAAGGACGAAGTCACCCTCAGCACGGCGGATTTAGTTTGTTTGGGTTTTTTGTTTGTTTGGTTGGGGGGTTTTTTGGAGAGTTTAAGCTCACCCAGGCGCCGGCGCGGGACCTGCCCTGGGACATGTCTCCGCGCCGCCGCTCCCTGCCGCTCTGCCTGACCCCAGCCCCGGGCACCGCGGTTACCGGGGCGCTGCTGGTCCCGCTCACAGAGGGGGGCGGGGGAACCCCCGCTGTGACGTCAGACCCTCCCTGATGCGTCACTAAGTGATCCTGGTGTTTTCAGTGCGGGCAAAGGCAGCGCTGCCCTTACCCGTGGACTGTAAAAGGGGGGAAAAAAAGTTGATAGAAGTATTGAGAGCTGTCTCAAAAATGGGAGAGAAATGGAGTTTATAGAATCACAGAATGGTTGGGGTTGGAAGGGACCTTAAAGCCCATCGAGTTCCAACCCCCTGCCACGGGCAGGGACACCTCCCACTAGCCCAGGTTGCCCAAAGCCTCATCCAGCCTGGCCTTGAACCCCTCCAGGGATGGGGCATCCACAGCTTCTCTGGGCACCCTGGGCCACTGCCTCACCCCCCGCACAGGGAAACATTTCCTCTTCATATCTCATCTAAATCAGCTTAAAGTTCTGTTTAAAAATTAATTAGTTCTGCACAAGTGCTTATTCATTAAAAAAATCAAAACAAAACAAAACTGGCAGCACCTTGAGGATTTTTTCACCTTTGGGTTTGAGCACTGACTTGTGCTCCATACTATTTTAACTGTCGGCACACTCTGCCAGCAAGCCCTGCCCAGGCAGGGGACTGTGTCCGTCCAGACATCGTCCCTAAGGTGGATGTCACAGACTTTTTTTCATGTTTAACATTTTGTAACATGTTTTATGGATGGGGAAGTGGAGGACCAATCGCAATATAAGGTTTATTGCAGAGAAAGAAAAACCGAGGTACAAAGCCCTTGCTCACTGTGAAATAAGCCTATGGGTGAGCTGTAGAGAAGGCGGAACTTCTCCCTAAAGCAGAAACAAACCAAGACTTGGCCTCCCAGACCTCGACAGACTGTTTGGAACATGGCACTCATATGGTTAAGTGGCCCGTTTTCTAGTATATTGATTTTCAAGGCTAACTTCTGTGGGAATCAGATTCCGTGGCTGGCAAATTACCACTTTGCCTCTCAAAGTATGTTGAGCTTTTGATAATACAGGTAAGAGCGATTCTTTGGAATTTATTATTCATGATGCCATTCTCCACGTTACTTTTAAGCACAAAAGTAGGTAAAAGACTTCTATAATTATTTACAGAGGCCAATGTAAACCTTGTTTATGAAAAATAAGCTGTTCCAAGTAATGCAATTCTGGTTAAGGAAAAAAAAAAACCAACCAACCCAACAATCGTAAACAAGCTGCAAGAGCAACACATTTTTGAAACACTTTCATGTTTGTATTGCCATCTCAGCCTTGACTGTAATGAACTGTGCCGATGTCTGAATGTGCCAGGATCAGATCTGACGGCTGTGGAGATAACTTGTGCTATTCTTAAGACTCACTGAGCCAGTGATAGAGACAACTAGAGAAGGAGAAA
>NW_010121561.1:4391-5410 GCF_000699245.1 Pterocles gutturalis
GAGTGTGACAGGCAGAGGAACCTGTCATTTAATTCCCTTCTACTCATTTTCAGATTCAGTAACTTGGAGCCCATTATTGCAAACTCAAACAGCACTTTGGCTTTTGCAGTATTACCCCACTAGAATCTCTTTTTTTCTGAAGGGCTGCAACAGTTTTGTATTTACTGCTGTTTTCCAGTGAGATGTGGGTAAAGCTGAAAAAGCTTAAGGGTGAAACTTAAAAAGCTCCCTCCCTAACACCATAAAAGGATTCTAAAGGAACATGAGGAATAAATTATTAAATTGTCTACAATGGCAGTAGGCATGAACCCAATATGATAACAGTTTGACTAATGATGGTTTAAAACAGTATCTTAAATATTTCTGACATAGATTCTACATGTGTATTAGCATACCAAAAGGTATTATTGTATATGCTTTGTGTTAGTAAAAATATACAAAGGTGCACAAGTCTATGGGCATTTATGAGACGCATCCACAGGTCCTGACAGAAGAGACGGATGAAGTCACTAAGCCACTATCCATCATATTTCAGAAGCCATGGCAGCCTGGTGAAGCTCCCACTGTCTGGAAAAGGGGAAACATAGCCCCCATTTTTAACAAGGGCAATAAGAAAGACCCAGGTCAATTTCACCTCTGTGCCTGGCAAGATCATGGAGCAGACGCTCCTGGATACTGCGCTAAGGCACATAGACAATGCTATAATTCTCAATCTCCCCCACACACACCCTAAGGTGCCCCATCACCAAGCATTCACTAGTTCCAGTTACTCAGCCTGTCTTCAAACCCCATCAACAAGCCCTACTGACCCATTCCCTTACCAAAACTACTCAACATGGCAACACACCGGTCTTTTCTCATGGCAGGGTCAGTACAACCCAGATCAGCCGGGTTCCGGGAGCACCGGCCATGAGCAGGCCCCAGAGACCGGGCAGCTCCCCACCACAGCACCTCACGCTCCGGGCATGGCACAGAGCAGCCTAGCAGGAGCAGCTGCTAACAGTACAGCCCCACCGCAA
>NW_010121562.1:0-36568 GCF_000699245.1 Pterocles gutturalis
GGCCACCCCATGGCGTGTGTCCCCAGCAGCACGAGAAGCCAGCTGGGTTTATTGAACTCACTGAAATATATCGGTACCCAAAGCAGGAGTTATCTCAGCTCCACGGGGGGCTTCGATGCCTCGGGGGGCATGGCGAGAAGAGAAATGGCATCGTGGGGTCAGGCGGGGAAAACCGGCACTGGGCCTGGGCTCCTTCTGCTCGCTGGGGTCATTTCTCTCACTACGTTTTTTAATATTGGGTTCACCTTCGTCATGCTCACAGTGATGCTGGCCTCGTTCTCTGCTGGCATTCAGTGCTGTGAGTCTGTGACAGGGAGGAAAGCACAGGGAGAGAGGTGGAGAGACAGAGCTCAACGCAGCCATTGCATTTTTTTTCTCTTGTATGGAAGCAGATATTGATCCCCAAAGATGCAATAGTTGGTACAATGAAGCAGGGAAAACCCCCAGCCCAAACTCTGAGACTTTCATTGCAGTGAAATGCGGCTCAAAGGGGAAGCGGCTGCTTTTGAATCAACCCTTTTTAGGAAGGATGGCTCAGACTGCTCACTAAATCAAACGTGAAGGCGAAACCTCGACCAGCCGCAAGTTACGAAGAGTGACTAATTTCTCATGAAGCTTTAATGATGGCTTTGAGCACAAAAGGCTAGAAAATGTTCAGAAGTGATTAGAAGCACTATTGATTGTACATAAAGCACAGAAACTCTCCTAGCGTCAACATTTTTCTTTAACTCTTTCATTTTGACACCACACTAGAACACAACATCAACACGGCTGGAAGAAGCTGCCAGGATAGAGAGGTCCCAGTGCCTTCACTGGCCAGGAGGAGGGAGGGGAGGGGACCGTTAGCTGTGCTTACAGCAAGGACCAGTGTCTGGGGCATGCTGATGCCCCAGGCTCCTCTCCTGGGGGACCTCCCTGATTTCTCTTTTTACTGCCATGAAAAACATGCAATCAAAAAAGCAAATCTCTTCCTGCTAGATCAGCCTTACCATCCTGCCCACGTTTTCTCTGAGCGCACAGCAAGGGTCTTCTAGTCTTACAGCAGCCCCTCAGCATAGATAACAGCACCAGGCAAGGGTGGCTGGATGACCAGGATGCTCCCCCATGTCTTGGCTCAGGTAGAGCCTAGTTCGTGGCTGTGAACTGCCTCTGGCCTGTGTTGATCCTCATCTCCTGAGTCCTCCTGCCAGCTGCTCCTTCCTCAGGAGGCAATCTGAGCCCCCCTTACCTGTGTGAGTGAGGAGAGAGGCAGGTGGGGACACCACTGGCCCCACAGGAGATGCAGTCCCCACTGTGTCCTACTGCAGCTGCCAGAGCTGGCAGGTGAAAAGGGTTAATGGAACCGGCTTTAAACCTGTGTGGTGAAAGGGGACATTTTCCAGAAAAAGAAACAATAATACAACAGCCTGTCCTTCCCTAATCACTCAGTAGCTGTGTCTTGAGCCCCGCAGGGCACCAGCACCTGCTGCCCCATGGCCCGAGTGTTGTCACCCTCCCTGGATGCCTGGGATGCCGGGGGGGGGTTACCCAGAGAGGCAAGGGGGGACCGGTACATTAACCGTCACTTCTCGGCTCACAGGCACCAAGTGAGTGTGATTACAGTGTGGGAGGTGAAGAATAGCTGGTGTTTTACAGTAAGTTCCAGAGAAAAATGTGATTGTGACAAGCTCTGTTTTCAGCAACCATCAAGAAATACAAGCTCGAGAGCAGAGCCCAGCAAAGAGCGGCATTGTCCAAAGAATAGTAGACCTTGCAGGGAGGGGGAGGAGAGAGAAGAAAAATGCCATGCCTTTGTAAATTAAAAAGCTTTTTTCTCAAGGCTAAAAACAAGATTTCTGTTTAAGAAACTGGGAAATCGGCCTCTAACCAGCAGAGAAAACAAAGCTCCTTTAAGCACTGGTGAAACTGAGCCTACAGCCTTGTGTGCCGCCTAAAAGGAGCCTGTGTTTCTGGCTCACGGTTCGAGTTCCTGGTTGCCCGCAGTACCCAGGGCCTGGGGAGCTGCCCCAGCTTGCTTCCCCCTGACCGCCACTGCCCTGGCAAGACAGAGGGAAAAGTCACTTTGCCCCCCATGGCTGCTGACATGGGACAGTGCGTGCTGCCAAAGGACTGCGCCAGGTGTGTTCTCAGGCTCCGTGGAAATGCCCGTCTGATGTACAGTGATGGGCTGGAACCTGCCTCGGTCGCTGTTACCAGCCCCATCACACCCAAACCCTCCATCACACCCTGTTCACAGCCCCAGTCTCTCAGCCTCAAATGTACTGCATGAAAAACTGATGTGAGCAGCCCCCAGCCACGAGTTGTCACAGGGGACAGGAGCTGTGGCACGTGTGACCACACTGACAGGGCAGCACCATTACACAGGAGCAAGGACCAAGCCGTTAACCAGCTACAGCCCCTCTAACACCCCCCTGAAAGAGCTGCAGAGAAGGAGGGGAGCCAGCAGCAGCACCACCGCAGGGAGCCTCTGCGGCAGGGAGGAGCCGTGCCAGCCCAGAGCCCCAGGAGCCCTGGGCACCCTTGGGAGTGACACTGGTTCAGATGTGGGGCTGGGGGATGACAGCTCCAGCAGGCAGTTAACACCCCCGCACCACCCTCCCCTAGCAGCACAGGGCCAGGGAAGGCAGATGCCGGGACACATGGCCGTGGTGCTCCCCGGTGATAGAAGAGCTCAGGGCAAATTGGGGACCAATTCAGAAGAGGGTGGCCAGCTCAGCAGCCTCACAGTGAGAGTTTGTGTGGGCAGGATGGGGAGGGAAGCTGTCACCCACCCTCAGAGCGCACCCGAAAAGCCGTTGCACTCTTGCAGGAGCCCAGAGGAAGCTGTTACTTGCTTCTTTCAACCAGCACAGCAGAGTGGGGTGTTTCTGTTAGAACATGAAGTAAACAGGGGATTTTTTTTCCCTGTATAAATAGCAACAGCAGAGTTCATTCATGGTAAGGTGCACCAAGCTGCTTTGCTTTCCTTCCTCATTGACACGCCTGGCTGATGCTGGCAGAAATCAGCAACAGCTGTTACAGAACAGCAGGAAGACCCCATAACCAGCAAGGTGGTGGCAGATCCCTTTGGGAAGCCCTAGAGCACACTTATTTGCACTGACAGAAGTCCTGCACAGCCCCTCTTTCATTTCAGTTGAGATGAATCTATTTTCCCCCATACTGAATCATTCTCCTTGGTTAATCTCCTATAGGAGATGTTTGCTAACATCTCTCCAAAACCTTTCCCTTGTTCCAAATGAGTTAAACCCAGGTGGACTTGACGACTGCAGCCCATCTCTTGCTTTTCAGAAGAGTCAGAGGGTGTTTGCACGGGCTGCAGACACAGGTTTGAGAGCCAAGGGGTTTGAGGAGGACAAAGGCAGGACCACGACCACAGCCCTGGATACAAAAGCAGAGTCAGAGATCAGACTGTCACTGCTTCTCTCCTGTCCTAGCTCCGAAGGATCCAACGGTGCTGATCCCAGAAAACACGTTCTAGGGTGGCTTACAGACAAGTTGCAATTTTCCTTCTCAGGCACCAGGCTGTGTTTTGCTCAGCCTAGTTTAACCATTCACAGCAACGTTGCTTTGTCCAAAACCGCAGCTCTGAGACAGCAGCACGGTGCTGCGATAAGGCAGCCGAAGGCAGGGCTGCTCCCGCGCGAAGGGCCCATCCCTGCAGCCGAGCATGTGTGGAAGGACCCGGCCGGACATGCCACAGGGCTTAGGGGGACGTGCTTCGTGCCCATCCTTTTCACTTCTCTTTGGCTGGCCCCACCACCTCCTCCTCCAGACAGGCCTGGGCTTTGCCATTCCCCCAGGACAGGCCTGTAGCGAGGGGGAGGAGCAGGGAGCTGGGGCTGCCTGTGCAAGGGCCCAAAATCCCCAGCCCAAACGTTGCTCAACTGCCAGCACGAAGCCTGTACTCACAGCTCGGAGTGAGAGCAGTCATCAAACATAAACCCCATGTGCCCCAGGCTGTCAACAGCCCTTAAGAGATGAGAGCTGAACACTGGAGCAGAGCACAGCATGGGGGACCCGTGGCACAGCCGTCCCTTCGGGGAGGAGGGTGACGCCAACCGCTGCAGGCTCCGCAGGGACCTGCCAAACGCATCAAAGCTGGTCAGAGCTGCTGCAAGCCATCAGAGCAACTTGCTGCCCTAACCCCTGCTTTCTGAAGGGACATCTGCACATCAAGAGCCCAAAGATCTGTTCAGCAGCATTTGCTGGCCTGCCTCAGCGCCACTTGTAAGGAGCCTGAGTGCAAAACCAGTGTCAGCTGGTGGCTGTGGTACCAGAGTGCCGAAAGCAACGGCAGATCAAGCGTCGAGTGCCTGGCCCCAGCTTTGAGTACAGCCCCGCAGTAGGAGGCACACAAAGAAAAATTTCAGCCTACAGTAGCCTAAAGCTTCGTCTCTGCAGAATTACCCACCACATGAAAGAAGCTTCAGCAACAGCACCACAGAACTACTGTCAGCTCCAGAGGAAGCTGGCAGCAGTCAGGCTCCAGTGGCACCACGGGGCTGGGTATCCATGTGGTAGCAGACAGGGAACATCCTTTCTTGCAGTTCATCTTAAAGCTGTATTTTTGTAAGGCAATCCACTAGCATGTATCTGAAAAGAATAAATCCCGCAACACAGTTGAACTTCTCCCAGTGTCTCCTTCGCTGTGCAGGGGAGACCCAAGGAAACACTGAAAGACATACCCTCCCTCGGCATCTCCTGCTTCCATCCTGAGATGGTTGCCCTTAGCTTGGCTGTAGGAAATCAGAAAGGAAACTCTGACATCGAGGCGTTTCTGATTGCTTGATTTTTGTCGATTTTCTCTTCCTCTGCAATCAACATTCCTCCCTAAGGAAAGTTTTGCAAGAGCTTCTTCCAGTTCTTGCTACCCACAGTGTTTTTGACAAACATCCTCCCCTCTCCAGTGCTCACCTGCTCCTCACGACAGCTGATGGCAGAAGGGGCACTTACCTTCTCAGCTGCAGCTGGCAAATCCCCAAGAGCTCAAAACAATACTCTCGGGGGCAGAATCCATCTGAAAACACACGCTTCCCTTGCCTGAAATGCATTATAGAGAGTTTAACACTCTAAATTTAAACTGTTTAGGGGTTTTTCCCTGAAACATGCCACCCAACAGAAAGACTTTTACTGCAATTTTTTTTCCGAACATGTCCAACCCCTCCACAAGTTTAGAGTGCCAATATTTATTATTGCCTTATAACCCTGCAAGAAATGAGTAACCTACTATATAGGCACAAAGCCTTACAGAAGCACCAAGTTGTTTTAAATTTAGCGTGGACACCCATTAACTTTCCCTGGGAACACAGACCGAACCGCTGCCTGCGCGCGTGGTGCTGCTGCAGCCTCTGCGGTCTCCAGGGGAACCCGAGCACAAACAGAGCCGCACAGATAACTGCAGGAAACGCAGCTTGCTCCGTGCCCCCTCGCCCATTTCCCTTTGTATAAGAGCAGGTCAGTTATCAGTGATACACGATTACTAAATTCCTCATTACTCATTAAAGTACTATCCTTGGAAAACAACATGAGAGCGCGCTGGGCGGTTCAGATAGCGTGCAGATGGACACCCCCGCACATCCGCCTCGCCAGAGAGCTCACCCAGCACCAGTGGAACACTCATTTAACAGCTACGAGCGTACCGGGGGCCTGGAGCTGTTGCCAGAAGTACCTTCCAGCTCAGGTAGCTTAGGCTTCCCTGCATTTTTACCCCAAAAGGTAAACAGGCTTCAGCTGCATCATCTCCTTTGGGGTTTGCTGGGGTTTTCTTAAAGAACTATTGTGAAAAAACCCCACAAAAATCTATTTTAAAAAAAATCCTTAGTTTCATACACAGCAATCCTACAAAATCTGAAAGCAAATCTGAAGTGCAGTCTTCATTGCATAAATAGTGCAATTTGACCAAGTGAGGTCTTTCAGCACATTACAGACACACATATCCACACACCTCCAGCCCTGTCAGTATAAAGCCGGTATCGGAGAGCAAGGGCTGCTCTGAGTGCACGCAGGGTCAGTGCTGCCTGTAGGAGCTTCAGCGCAGCAATAGCAGGAGCAATTTTCTTTTTGTGGTGGTTCTCTGTGTGTGCAGCAATGCAAAGCACTAGTTAAAAAACTCCCTGTAGAGGCAAAGAACTTTCCTCAAGAGCACTACAACATGGTTATTAAACGGTGAAGAAATGGAGAGGAAGAAGAAAAGTCATTTTGCAAGGCTTTAAGGTAATTAATTTTCTTGTAATTTCCATAGCACAAGTCACATGGTGCCACCTACTTTACTGCGCTTCCAAAACTCCTATCAGGTTGAGAAAACACAGGCAAAATCCAGCTGTGGGGAGTAATTTTGACAGCAAGTGACAGCACCTACAATGTAAGGTTTACAACAGAAGCACCTTCAACAGAAGATAACGGCAATAGCAGAACTGAAACGTGAAGTCAAAGGCACATAAATAGAAAACTCAAAATTACAGGATGAAGCTGTATCCTTTCTGAATTGCCACCAATATTCTCACACGTGGGAGTTGCAAAACCAGTTAATGACACTTGCTAGAGCTGCGGAAGCACGAGCAGTTACCAGTGAGTCACTGGAGAACAGGGGACAACACGCTGAGAACTTTGTGTTATTTTCCAAAGGTGATTTAATGCACCAGTATAACAAAGGCAGGTCAATTTAAATTCTCATACACTAGCAGCATGCAAGAAGTCCTAGTTTTCAGAAGTGCCTGTGGTTATTCCTAACTCATTTGCTCTTAAGTAAACTATTATTTCCAACTCAATGTCTGGACCTAGTTCAGTCCCCTGGTTTCTGAAGAATGAGAGGTTTTTCTACATAATATATTTCTGGTCATCATTGAGATGGTACGTGACAACAGGGACCTGGACTCCATAATGTGAAAAATCCTCTGCTAATCCTGTTTTCCTCCTCAGCCCCTTGCCAGTGACCATTCTGGGTGACTGGGGGGCTCAGCTCCCTGCTCTGGGCCCAGGGTAGCAGCAGCCACAGCCCAGGAGCCCCCATTTGGCTCCTCCACCCTGTGGCCAAGCGCAGTGTGACACAAACCTTTTCCAGCTCCTGTAGTGCCAGGGCAGCACTTGCAAACAAGCTCAGGATAAAACAGTTGTGAACAAACATATCGCTGTAATGAAGCTGTAAATTTCTACAATCATTTTATTAGTTATGGAAGAATCCCCACTAGTATTTACATAGTGCAAAAAGCTGTTATTACTCCAAAAAGTACGGTAGACAGAACAATTATCCTTCATACAGCAAAAAAGAAATGGAACAAAACCCTTCATATTGTATTTCATAATGATTTTTCTACTGCTTTAACCTATAAATTTTAAGACATTAAAGATTAAACAGCCTTTCTTATTAGAGTCTATTTAAAAGTAAAATACATGAACTATTTATGAACATTTAGAAGGTGGGCTGTGCCAACTGGGTTTCTATTTTCAGTGTTACTGTTCATTGGCATGGAAGTTTTGGGTTAACCAATCTCACATTTCCTTGTGTGTGGCAGGGTGGGTAGAAAACCCACGTCACTTGTTTCTCTGGCTTGCTTCTGCTGGTTTTTGTTTCATTAACAAATCGTCATGTCTAATTTTTAAATGGGTAACATCGAAATCAACTCAACAGTTTCATTAGTTGGCACAACTTCACAGGAAATACTTAATGACAGTTTCAGCAAACAGCAGCTTTTCAAACAATAATACTTTTTTACATATGTATTTAAAGTAACATTATTAAAATTTAAGCTTGTGTTAAAGAACTGGACAGAATCACATTGTGTAAAGCTCCCACCCACCCAAATGAGCATAAAGAGACCTCTTATCTTTACCAAAAGAACACCAACAAGTGCATTACTGAACATTTTCTATAATTAATTTTTTAAACATAGGTCAATACCCTCTGTCACTGGTAAGCTCCAATCCTACAAATACCTGCACACAACTTCAGCAGATAAACAGGCCCCTGATTTCAGCCAGTGGAACTAATGCTCTTAAGCATTATGTTAGCAGGATCAGGTCCTTAGCCTTACTCAGCCATTGTTACATGGTCCAACTACGGACAAAAGTTCTTCAGAGTTTTTTCCTTTTACATATTTGTAATCCATGTTTTATCATTTTGACAAAGATACTTAAAGTATTTCTATAAATAGGCTGTATACATAACCACCTCTATCAGTTTTAAAGATCCCTACCCCTACCACAGATACATTATTTTTGATTTTACCAGATAAATTAAGTGGTGAAATCATTTCTATAAAGAATGTAATAAGAAAAGCAGATTTGTGTTCCAAATAATCATTTTCACAACAAAAATATCTATACACCTATAACTACAGAAACGTCTTTTCTTGGGGACAGCAACAACCTGTATAACAAACTGCATGCTTTTATATCGAAATAGAAATTCAGCTACTTTTTTAAAAAAATCATGGTATTGTAAAACATTTGTATGCTTTCTTTCTAAATTCTGGTGACAAGAGAATCAAAATTACCACAGTGAGATACTCTCCTCAAGTGCTTCAAGTGGCAAGGAACTTCCCTAATTTTAAATGCAAATGGATCACTCCCAAAGGAATTGCAATTCCATTCTCGCAGTTATTGCTCATTCCTAGCTTATCAAAAAGGAAGTCTAAAACTAGTTTCCTTTATGGGTTTCAGTTTGCTCCTCTAAGGGTGATCTGCCACATTTTAAAGAGAGACTAGTTCCTTATTTGCTGGCAAATTGAGAGATATTAGAAGTGCTATATCACCTTCAAGAACTCTATTAAACCTGTAGCAAAACTGCAGTTAAATAGTGGGCTGAATATTACAAGACTTCTTTGATATAAATGTCAGAAAATTTTAAAATGACAGTCCAAGTTCAGAAAAGACCTATAAAAAGATGCGCCTTTGATGTTAATACTTCAAGATCAAAAGTTATTTGAATCACTGGCACTGAAAAAGCAAAAGGAAAAATTACAAACACCTTTGTTTTTTGATGTTCTGGTGAAGTTTTGCCCTCAGTGTATACACTGCTCTCAGCTGGTGTCGAGACATGTGCTTACACATCCAAGGGCAAGTTTTGCTTGTCAGCAGTTCAAACACCTATCATTTCCTAAAGCAAAAACTCTTTCAGAACATACAGACAGTAGGAATCTGCCATACGTACAGTAAAAGGTTTAACATTCAGGAGGCATCATTCCTTAGTCTTTGTTTTCCTATAAAACACCCGTTCTAACATCTAGGAAGATTACATTACAGAACTAAGAATGTGACAGAGCAGCCCGGTGTCCTAGCAGCTCTCTATACTGCTTATCTACATAGCATTAGCTATGCCTATGCCTGTCAAAGCATTATTTACAGAATACACAGTTTCTATTATTCTCATTAGCACCCAAAAAAACCCAGGGGTAGATGATTTCTCAATCTGGAGTCTTATTTTCCCAGTGCAACTTGAAACGCCAGCATCACTAGTACTAGAAGCGTTGGTCCCCTATTAGTAAGTGTGGACTAAACAGCTAACAAAGCTACGCATTTCTTGTGGTTTTCAGCCTACCCAGAGGATTTGTATGCATTTTGATACAAGTGCTCAAGAAAAATGAAGTGGAATTAAAAGAAACATACATTTGCTACAGAAGTGTCATTCGTGTGAGTTACTCTTTGGCTACTCTCATAGTGAAGCCCCTGCTGCTGGCAGTTTCAGTACATCCCTTGCCAATATACAGCAAAGATGGAAAACAGACTCCTTACGTGCTAGGTTGAGACACAGACTCCATCTTCAATCTGAAAAGAACTCTTCATCAGTTAATAGCTTTCATGTCAATATTCAAAACAAAACACGGAATAATTGTCTATCAATGTGTGTTTCAGGGAGGGTGGATTTTTGCTTCTCTTCCCTCTGAACCACTGGGATACCTCTCCACACTACAGGGCACTTCCCCCTTGCCTGGAATAACTACTTCCTTTTCTACTCTAGAGATCAGCTCCTAAAGCTGCTACAACTGTGAGAACAGACAAAAAGAGGTCACATTAAGTAAGAATTAACATACATCATGAACTCAACACGAGGGTGGCCAGGGTCAAAGCATGCAGACGAACATGTAGATACACTGAGCCACCGTATCATTCCCACTTGCTATTAAAGGATTAATCTTGCTTTTTGCAATGTCATGTAGATTACAATATGCAAAACAGCATTCCTGAGGTAAGTGACAGGAGAAAGAGGAAGTCATCAGTTTACTAAAAGCCCTGGATAGGGATTATGTTTAATAATTCATTTAGTGTGGTTTGGCAGACAGCAACTGCTGAGAGCACGGGGAATTTGTTTTCCTTCCTGTTTTTCAAGCGGTATTTCCACCTTGTAAAAAAACCCCCAAAACATTAATTATATCCCTCTGGTTTCAAGTTTTTCCTGGAATCAAAGTTGCTATAGCTTACTGTAACCATCTCAACTAGCAGCAGCTTTTTAACGATGCATTCAGAGACCAACTAAGAAGCTGCATCTGCCTCAGTATATGAATCACACAGAGATTTCTCTACTATTTACTTGTCATTAATACTGCAAACGGGGTTTTCTAGCTTTTCTTCAGAGATAACCAAAATTTTACTTTTATTTCTAGATGGAACTAGAAAATTATGGTCAAATAAACTGACATGCCTGGCCTAACACCAATGTGAAGTGCTGGTAATCTGTCAGTCTTACACTGGGTTATCTGTTTGAAAATGAGCTAAACAGTCATTTTGTAAAATAATTTTGCTTAAAACTGGTCAGGTACAAGATGTTTCCTTTTACAAAAGATCAAAATACTTACTGACAAATTTTCCATTCTGGGAAATAGATACTGATTATAAAGCTAAGCTAGTTTTTAAACGAAACAAGTAACAGACAGCTACAAAAATATTGTTGTGAATTAAATACACATACTAAATGTTTAACAGTGCAAAATGTTGAGATGAAGCATACGAAATAATGGCTGCAACCTTTACAACAGTTAGTTTGAACATAATTTCTAAAAAGTTCCTGAGTTCCTGCTTATTTTTACGGCATATAAATGGAATCTGTGTGTTCTTTATTCAAAGAACTGCAGATGGTGGGTTTATGTTGAGTGTTACTTGCGTGCTTATCATTTGTCCATTCCTCACCATCAGTGACTGGATCAGCCTGCTCAGAAGTCTCTGTTTCTTCCTCTTCACTTTGTTCTGCATTGTCTTCTTCAGCACCACTAAGGGTCTTCCCAAGCTGAAGAGTCTCCATAGTTCTCTGGGTCTCTGAAACCCAAGATTCAATTCTGCTATTAAGCTGAACTTCTACAGAAATTGGTTCATGGACATAATCCTCATCATCATCTTCCTCCTCCTCCTCCTCTTCTTCTAGCATTCCTGGTACAAGAGTACTGGTGGTACTGGTCATGGAGGAATTCAAAAGATCTCGGCAGCTGCCATCCAGTGATCCTGTTTCTGTACTCTGCTGTGAGGCCCATTCCAGATTGTCATCTGGTTTCGCCTCATCTTTGTCACCTGGTGTGGATTTTCCATGATTTGTTGCTGAGGTAGTGCCAGTTGTAGCCAGAGGTGGCTGTTTATTAAGAGTGGCTTTTTCAAGTTGACCATTACCAGCCTTCTCTGATACCGCAGTCTTACATGAAGATTCTCTCTCATTTTCAGAGGTTTCTAACCCATCAGATGTTTCCACCATATTTCTCCAGTTTGTTTCTACAAGTTTCAAAAGACATTTAAGTAGGAAACATTAATTCTTTCTACATAAAAATACTTCTGAACATCCCAGAATTGTTTAAATAGCAACAGGAGTTAACAATTTTCATACTGCACTCTTGCTTTTATCCCCTCTGTCACCTGGACTTAAGTGACCAGCTAAATAAATCTGCCTTTTGCTCACACTATAATCATTCATTGCCACCTGAAGTTACAAAATTTAAGCTACGTGTCCTATCTTTAGAGACCTCAATAATTTAGTTCCTACCCTCTGTCATTACTTCTTGCTCAATTATATAATCAATCCTGTGTTTGGTACCAGCTCTATACCAGTTCCATAAAACTGGAGAAGCCACCCCCATGGATGTGAGTTAAGTAATTACAACACACTTCTGAGGATTATAAGTTGAAATTGTTTTCTGTATAGTTCAGAGAAAAAAATACTTACAAAACTACCTGAAGACTAACTAATTTTCTTACCCCTGAAAATTACAGAATACTGTAAATTATGAAGAAATACTGTATCTTTAGCTACATTTTACAGTAAGCAGCATTTGGAAAATTCCAGCTTCTAGTTACAAAAGTTTTAAACATACTTACCATATTCTTTCTCATTCACTTCAGATATAGGTTCAGAAATAACACTACAGAATGAGATAGCGCTTGCTGCAGAGGGGTTACGAGAATGACCCATATGATGGGGTGCCTTCTTGACATTCTTCAAGGCTTCTTCTGCCTGTTCCTGCTCCATTGCAGCAACCATGTCTCTGTAGGCTTTTCTGGCCTCTTCAGTCAGTGATACCAGCTTATTAAAAAGGTCCTACATATGAAGGCAGTTTTTATAATCAGTAGTTCTTACTAGTAATTTTCACTTTAAATAACTCCTTTTAGTCAAAGGTATACTACATAGTGTGCCTTAAGCTTACTAACACCAAATACTTTACTCCAACCAAAATTTAGTTTTTATCTGTATTAAATAAAAACATCACTCCATGTTTATGCAACTTTAAGGAGATGCACTTATTTTAAGAAATCATTTTCCTTACAATCTTAAGCCTTCCAGAGAATTTCAGACAGTATTTAAGTCTATTTGAAAGCTACAGAGATGTTGTGACCAAAGTGTTTCAACATAGTCTCTCAGTTCCTTAAACACTGAATTTCAAATAAAAACATGCCCTAATATAGATCAGGCCAGGGCCATTATCAAATGCATATAAAATTACATGTGCTCTCCATGCCAAATAAATTCTTAACTACAAGGATAACTACAACCCATTCTTAATGACAAGACTGTTTACTCCAGCCGTTTGCGTGAATGGAATTACTCACCTCAGCACCTGAGTAGTTGAAGATACCCACTACACTAACAGGAACCAGCTTGTTCACGCAACGGCCAAGAGCTTTACGTCCAAGAGCAAAGACAAAAGGAATTTCTTGTTCCCGTGCCATGGCTATTACATTATATAGAGCCTCATCTAATCCACCTTGAAGAAAGCAATTTTAAATAGAATCTAGTCAGTTAAAGTCATAGTATGGTGAGATACAATGCTCGATCCCATTTTAACTGTAATTAGCCAGTAAAACTTCAATACATGTAATCACCAGCTACTACATTTCACATGATAACAAGTTACACATTTCAATTATAGTGAGTATAGATCAAAGCAATATTCTGTATTTTGAGTCCTGCACACACACAAAACTAGAGTTTTCCACAGCTCTCTTCTTGAGCAGAGCTTTGTTCTTCTCGTATCTCAGGAAGTGTCTGTTTACATTTCTAGTGGTGGCAAAATATGTTGGTTGGCTAACTAACAATTCATACTCCTGTTAAGGAATCGTCCTTAAGAGCACCCAGAACTCAGGACTCCAGATGTACCAAAGACTGAATGGAATAAAATTGAAGGCAATTGTATGTATTATAATATGTATTTTTCTTTAAGCTATTTACCCCTCATGAACGAGTTCCTTCCAGAATTGAGTAGAAGAGAATGAACGCGGGCTGGTAACTGCACAATTGATTCTCGAAGTGCTATATCATGCATGGTAACTAAAAGAAGTGTTTGTACCCTTGCTAATCAGCACTTCTAACCAGCACAAGAAACTGTAAACAGTTAAATGCACCACTTGTTTTATCACTTATACCTTTTGACTGGATTTTTTCACAGTTGGGAGATATGATTACACACTTGATCTTGTTTAGTTTCATATGCTTAGTAACCTCACGCAACCCCATAACAAGTCTTCTCTTTGCTTTAGCTCTCATGGGATCCTTTTGATAAACCCGTTCCTGGAAGCTGACGAGCTCTTGCAGTAAGAGAGTCACACACTCATCTATTTCTTTACTTAGAACTTGGTTACAGTATCTGTCAATTCAAAAAAAATCAAATATTAGCAGAGCAAATAATCAATACTATTTCACAGAGCCTTTTATTTTACCAAATAAAAATAATTTTACTCCCTCAGAACAGTGAAAATGTCATTAAAAGGGTTTAGAAATCAGATTGTACACTGTAAGTTAAAAATACATCTTGAAAACATTTATTTTACAAGTAACGTCCCTTACCTCAAGAAGTTGCTCAAAAAGAATATTAAAAAAATACAAAGAGGTACTCCAACAGGTGCCACAAGCAACTACTCCTTTCCTTTATAATAATACATTAATTAAAAAGCAGTAATGTATTAAGAGAACCTATTACTGTATTTCCAGCATTCGTAAGTATTCCTCCTCTTTTCCCATCCAAAGTGTATGTAGCACCACTTAAAAAAAAATTGGTTTTTTTGGAGAATACATCCATCTAGCTTATTTGTTGCAGCAACAAAAGAAAATCTAAAGTGTGCACGTGTACATGCACAATATATAAACATTCATGCATGTATATATACACATCACAATCCATCTCTGGCAAAAAAAAATACTTGTATAAACTTCTATTGATGAAAGTATATTCATTAAGCGCCTCCTAAGTCTACTCAATCTATACACACTTAAAAGATGAGGGTGACTGAAGTGTAAGCCTTGAATTTATATTAATAGTACAAAGCTCTTACTCTCTGAATCTCTTGCTGTGAATTTTGGTTATTGCAGAAGATGCCATTGGACTGCCTATTCCAGAACTAGCAGGTGAACCTTGTGACACCGGGGTCATGCAGTAGGGAGAATTCTGACTTGCTGGCGAAAGTGAAGTATCGCTAGGCATACTTAGTCCAGTTTCTGAAAGACAATTTTGAAACACTATAACAAGCAAAGACATTCTCACATAAAAGAAACAGCATCACACTTATGTATCTCTCCCTCGGTTTTTCCAAATTACATTCTGAAAACACTAAACAGTATTCCTCCCTGGAGGAGTATTTGAGAGCAGGGAAAACAAAACAGGCATATATCCAACACTCAGCACAGGTTGGGTAATAAGCAATATTTTAATGTTCTTTAAAAAAATATCTGAAGCTTAGTTTGGGAAATGGACAGAAGGGGAAACCTGCCTAAATGCTACACCTTCTCCCAATAATTCTTTACTATTTTTATATATATACACACACATATATATATATATCAAAACTAACTAATTCCTAGGATATTTAATATTTTCACCCTTATCTTCAGTCAAGTGCAGTCAGTCAGGTCATTCAGAAAAAATGTTCTGAACCAGTACATCTGCAATCCTGATAGACACTTTGCCCCTCCCTGCCAAACCCCACACACATGAAAGACATTTACAATTCTTTGGAGCTTCCCAGTTGCTCAGAGCAGCTGCTGCAAATTGACAGTCCAGACATTGCAGCTGATTGACGAGAGTATTCAACAAACTGGAAAACCTTATTTACAGTTTGCAGCTTCTATATCTGGAAAGCTTTCAGCATTCTCATCACTAAAAAGCATTGCGATCAACATGGCATGGCCAACAACAGGTGACATTTTGTCTGCTTATCAAAAATGCTATCAACTCTGACATGGCGTTGGGAACATCCGCTCAAGAGAAATGAATTAAAAGGCTATATGGAGATTATGTACTTGGAACCCAGACTGCACTGAGCATTCCACAACTGAGGGACAGAGAAGACATTTTACAAAATACTATAAATTAGAACCTTCTTTTTCTAATGTTAAAAAAAGTTAAGATAACACTGATGAATTGTGTTGCATAAAAAGAGAAAGAAAAAATATTAAAAGTAAGCATATCAGTACAATTACGGGGAGAGGGAAGAGGTACTAGAGTTAGAGACCAACCTTCTTGAGAGGTCAGCTCCTGAGACTGATCAGCAGTCAAGTTTATATGAACTTCTTTCTGTTCGTCAGATCCCAAAAGGCTATGATCAGCTGATAAACGGCCTTTCTTCTCTTCTCTCTCTTTCAGAATAATCTAGAAACAAAACCAACAGCTATCAGCATCTGAAAATTATAGAGATACCTGTAAAGAAAAACGTCCATTTGACTCAACAAAACACAAAATGAAGTTAACCAAGTTGTTTTGAACTCTTCTACTCATGCCAGGATAGAAAACCCTGAAACCATGTTTCCTCTTTGACCACAAACAGTATCTCATTCCAGCATTTTACAGATGGTATACTCAATACTCATACTTTTGCATAAACAATGCTTTCAACGGTTTAAGCGTTAAGTACTTTCATAACTTCCTTCTGATGCATAACGCTCACTCATTAACAATTCCTCATCCACACCGCTGTAGAAAACACCTTTTGCAAGAACATTAGTCATCTTTGCGAAGCACCAGGACAGATAGAATCCTTTATTTTTTAGAAAGGAAAGTGCAAAGACAACTAGCCATAAATATATTGGTATTACTATGATAAATAAGCCTTGACAACAGAGTTTAGAAAACTTCTGAACAGGTAGTGAATTTCTCTTAATTCAAGTAGATCATGGGTAAGTCAGGAAAAAAAGATCATCCGGGAGTTTAAAAAAAAACCAAACTTAGCCAAAGCTGACCTTTGCACAAACACACCTTTACTAGGTTCTAATTGCCTGTATCATAAAGCGACCTCGACAAGAAAGGTGGTGTGAGTACACCTCACTTTCACCTTTTTTTTTTAAAAAGGCTGTCACACTTCCTTTTTTAGAGCTTTTTTTTTTGTATTTTACCATCCAATTTCCATACATACTGCATTCTGTGTACATACCTACTTTATGTGTGTGTATATAGTTATACACAACCAATTATTTCTGAATTTACTCAATTAAAAATCATGTTTTTAATTCAAGTTCTATACCCATCTCTAAAAAAAAAAAAGAGTAGGAAAGTTCAAGCTTAGCATATTACACTGCACTACAATATAGGATTCAGCAACATGGAAAAACTATGCAAGTTCTCCAATATGTCCCAGTGCTTATAGTTAAAAAAGATCCTTGAATCCATATGGAGATAGATTTGCATCACCTTCAGTTAATTATGGGGATATGAAAGTTCTGTTACATGCCCAGATCCAAGGGACAGGGCCATCAGTGTAACAGGAACTAGAGGCAGAAGCTCATGACTCCCTCACTCTATGCTCATGGTCACTAGTCCTCAAGCAAGAAAATGAGAGTTTTTATTTCTGAAATACGAGCGTGGGTCAGGACACTCCAGGGTTGACACGTTTACCTTTTTAAGTGCTGTAGGGCGTTTCAGTTTTGCAATCTCTCTTTCTTTTCCTCTCTTCACTTTTGGGGCAGTTGAGTCCAAAGGATTAAGGCAACCCATAGATGGCTGTCCCTTTGTTAAGGACTTTCTGCTGGTGGATTCTTTGGTATGAAAAGGAGCAGCACTCCCAACTAAATACAAGAAAGATATTAGTTTCACCAAAAGACACGTCAGTTTATTTCAATGCTGCTTTCAGAATTTCCACTAATGAATTCTCAAAGTACATTTTCCTTCCTTGGAAAAAAGCAGTTCATAATGACCGGAAAATTACGTCACATGTTGTCGCTTCCAGATGGTTTTAAGCTTTCTTCAACTTAGCCTCACGTTTTAGGATGCTATGGACTCCAGGAAAGGAATTACTTTAATACTGGTAAAGGATCTCTCTCAAAAGACTAGGTATAGTTTTATTCGTAAGATGATAATAGTAAGACAAGTTGCAAATATTTATCCAAACATTTCTTTTTAGTTGTCAAAGACTTGATTAGTTGACAGGACAAGACAGATGAGAGAGTGTAGCATGTAGTTAAGTATCTTCTACAAGAAAGAGAATAAAACAAATGCGATCTCTAATGGAAATGCCAACTGTTCTTTGCTGAGCTTTGTTTGATATAACCTTGCCAACTTGAATTAATGTTTGAACACGGCTGAAACTCAAAGCAGGTAAAAGAAGCAACACACAAGAAGGAAAATGGTAACTATGTGCATAACGATGGATTCTAGGCTACATACTACTGCTCAGGAATGAGATTCATGGGTTATAATAACTGCAAAAAATGTCAATTCTGTGTTCAGCAGCAAGAATTAAAAAGCTAATATGAAGTGTTGATAAAGAAACAACAAAAAAGCCTAATTAAGCTATTGCATAAATTTGTGATGAAACTATAACATTCTGTGCATGTCCAATCTTACTTTCAAAAAGATAAAGTAGAACTACAAAAAGGTACAGAGACAGCAATATGGATTATGAGCAAATACATGCTTCCACAAGGCAATAACTAGACTGGGACTTTTCAGACTAGAAGAGATGACAGATCTCTACGAATCACAGACAAGAAGAACAAGGAATGGTTTCTCAGTCTCTTTGCAATACTAAGGTCATGAAAGCTAACAAAATTACAAGCAGGGCACAAAAAAAACCAGCCCCTTGACTCCCACCCCCAAAAAAACACAGTAGGAGGAAGAGCTTCTCCACACAGCATGTAGTAAGGTTAGAATTTGCTGCCATGGGACCTTGTGGACAGTAAAAGCATGTGATAGAAGTGATGGACAGTTTTAAGACACACATTTGGTTTGAGAAAGCCTTGGGTCAGGAGACCCTAAACTATAATCAGTAGAGGCAGGAAGAATATCCTGGAGAGGTATCCCTCTGTATCACAGTCACAGGTATGCTTTCTAAGTTGCTTTTAAATAGAATTCTGTAATATTTGTAGTAGATGTTTGGCTTGACCTAATTCAGTTCTTTTCACATATTCATTTCAGCACTGTATTACTCTCAACAGATGAATCCTGAGTTTTGAATAGTAGGTCTTTTAGAGGTTTGTCCTCAGTTTTACATGGACTTTCATGACTGCATGCCGCAGCTCAGAGGAAGATAGCACAGGTGAATTTTGAGAAATGCATTAAGAAAGTCTTCCCAGGTTTTCATTATGTTTACATTCAAAAGCTAAAATGGGACAGCAAAACGCATATTTAAGATACTCAGGTCAATCACACTTATATCATCACAAAATGCATTTAGCAATAGTCAAGCAGATGAGAAATACCTGTGTATGAGAGGGGCCTGGTGTTGGTGATCTGACGAGCCTTCATTGCTTGCTGTTGCTTTTCAAGAGCTGCTAACATGTCACCCAAATCCAACTGAACAGGGGTCTTGCTCTTCTTTCCAGCTGCTTTTGATAAAGCCTCCTATCATGAACATCACATGCTGATAAATACAAAGAAATAGTGCCTGCAAAACACTCTTTACAAGATTGTTGGTATTATAAAGAGGAGCAACAGCTAACTGATACTCCTCTTTACACACTACAGGGGCAGGGCGGGGAGCGCTACACACTTGCAGTTTTTTCTGTTCCATGCTTATCTCCGAATACTCTTGAGCTGTTGCAAGTGCTGCTGCCAAGGCCTTCTTCTTCTGACTTTTTGCACGCTTTGGTACAGAGGTTGTAATGGGAATAGGAGTTTGGACTATATTGATTGGAGAATTCTCTGGCAAGTCATCCAACTGGGGTTTTAAACAAAATGCAAAAAAACACACAATTAAAGACCCTTCTCTCAAGGCCATAGGAAATGTGGCACTTCAGAAATGAAATGAACCATTGCTTTGGACAGCAGTACAACATCCCAGCTACTAAGTACAGGTAGAGGACACAGCAAGTTCATAAAACTAGAAATCTTTGTGTATTTCATTTTTGTATGGGAAAACTACTATATTTATCTCCAATTGTGCCTCCAGAAAGTTTCCCAGAGTGATTACTAAATAAGGGAGTGTTTTTTTCCCCCTCCCACGAAGACTTCATGTAGGACTTTACTTTCCTGGAAAGCAGCCAAATAGATTAAGTAGTCTATGTGTACAGTTCGGCAACAAAATATTTAAGTAGATCAGGTATTAAAAGAGCATCTTTCCTACAGCTGTTTCTACAGCCTTAAAGCAAATAAAATTTAGTTTATTTTCACTTCAGTTGGGAATTGGACTCAATGATCCTTATGGATCCCTTCCAACTTGGGATATTCTATGATTCTAAGTGTCTATCATATGTGTCTTGCAGTTGCGCTCGTTAACACTCATTAGCAGAAAGAAAATTCAGCAGTCTTGTTATAAGATTGGTTCACTGCACCACTTATTGTAACTGTAATTTCTTTAGTATCCAAAACTAGTAATGCACATACCCAAAGTTACTGCATTTTAAGTATTGTAGCGGAGATTCATAAAAAACCTGCACAAATCAAGTAGTCTCAAAGCAACGTAACTCAAAAATGCTTCGCAAAACAAAATAATCACTTACTACTTTGGGTGAAATCTTTTGCTGGATGTTGCTACTTTTGCTGCTGCCATTGTCACTATTTAGCTCTGGAAATTCATCTTCATCCTAAACAATGCACAAATTAAGAATTAAGAGAATGGAACCAGAAGTCACATGCGAAGCATCAACTGAAACAGCTGAAGTTAGAACAATGCACTGAATCCTGAAGTTCCACATAAACTAGAAGGGCTTAAAAGTTACACAAATAGGAAATTATGAAAAACTACCAAAAGATTTCTGTATCTGAGTAGCCTTTTTCAAAAAAAGAAAAATTTATTAACACTTTATACTAAAGAAATCCCATTATAATTAGACAGGAGGGGGAATAAAGCAGAGAACACAGTAATTTTTGTTCACAAGTGAACAGAAAAAGTTACTTGAAAGTTGCTTATCTAATTTGTCAATCACAGATAGTTCTAATTTCTTACACTTTCCACAACACCCTTCTCTTACACTTTTCCACAATAAAAGTCTCTGTAAGTACACAACGAAAGCATCACATAATAAATTAATGCACTATATTGTACACCTCTTGGAGTCAGATGTTTTGCAGCCTCTCCCTGTTGAGAACATCACTTATTCCATATACAACTTGTATCACTACAACGCAGACAGTTTTCATACAACACTACCTCAAAATACAGAGGTTCAGGACTCTGCTCTGATCTACTTGACTGGCTTGCAGTTAGAGGTTTCTCATGTCGTTTCTGCAAATTCTGCCTTCTTTCTGAAGATGTGCTGTGGTCTCTGCATCTGAAACTAGACTGAAAACAATGAACGTGATTGGCATTTTGCAATTTCAGTTTTTCAAGATATGTACGCATGCAGGTAAGGCATTCACATGTCTGCTAATTCGCAACTAACAAGGTACAGTTTTTACAGAATTAGATTTAATAAGCTGTGCTTTGGTGCTTTTTTCATGTTTCTTTTTTTTTAGAGGGGTTGTAGTTGTTCTTTGGGGTTTGTTTTTGGTTTTTGTAGGGTTTTGGTTTTTTTTTTTTTTAAACCTGCAAAAACATATCCTACAGATAGTAGCAAATTATTCCCACCCCAAGCCAAAAACAGAATCTCTACACATTCATCTCTAAACTTCTAGTTTTAAAAACAGGGTCCTTTCAGCCAAACATGAAGAAAACCACGAGAGTTGCTGGTGGCTCTATATAACTGTCTGTAACGATGATCAATCAAAAGAACTTTCTCTCAATACACAATTACTCTGCATGCAATTACTGCCTTTTTGACACGTGTTTTATGACAATGCACAGGCAGAGCTGTCAACGGACCAGAGACCTCAGTAAAGTTGTATAAATGTTCTTCTGTTTATTATGTGAAAGGTTGGTAGAAATCCACGTCCGAGACTGGCTGGCTGAAATCAAAGCATGATTTGAATCTGAAATTCAGGATCTCTCATACTAATGTACTTCTCAAGAAAATTTCCTACAGACCTGGTACAAATTTAGTTTCAAAGCAAAATAGTTTCTAAGACAATTCTGCCTTGAGGTACAGTGAAATTGGCTGGGGAAACCTAATTTAAAACTCTCTGTGCCAGCTTTGTTCTTAAATATCTAAAAGAACTGCCAGATTTTGAGTCTAAACTGTGACTGGATGAAAGGAAATCTGGTTCTTCCTACTATCCCAATGCCATAAACCACAAATAGTGGCTTCTAAAAGCCTCCGATTTAACTACAGGTTATAAAAAGATTCAGAACTGCTACACTGACAGATACTAGCATCAAATTAGCTTCTTTATACAATAAACCCACGGATCACAAATGGGAAGATTCAAGACAAAATTAGCAGTTCCATTTAAAAAACTAAACAGGGCAAACTAGCGCACATATATCTGCATATATAGACACATCTATGATAAAGCTCCCACTTCAAGCTCAGCTATTCTTGTCAGCAATAACTGAATTCAAGCAAAACTTATGTTTAAGCAAAGGCAGATATTTCATCTGTCTCCCTCTGCACCCCCTCCATAAAATCAGACTATTAAAATTAGGAAGGCCACCTTCTCCTCACATACTAATTACAGAAATCTTGTCCCACTTGAAGGAAGTTTCACAAAAACATATTCGTCAAGTTTTAGCATAAACCAATTTCATTTCATTTATTAATAATAAAAAGGATGAATAACATTGTATGCTAATATAAATTTAAAGAAGAAAGTTTCAAAGACAACATGAGTGAGAACACAGGATCCTAGGTCACCGTCACATCAGAATCTTTCTTTAGAGAGTTTGAGATTTTTTTTTTTTCTTCTCAAGTGTGAATGGGTCAAAACCTGAACTTTCTACACCCACACTGTCATTTCACAAGTTACTTTATATGTGTCATATTTTTCCTAGGTAGATACATATAAAGAACAGGCTATAGGCAGAAGACTACCAAGTATGTGAAATTATATATTTAGGACACAGTGCTAGCTCAGGAATCATACAAGGCAGAAACATGCCACTGGGTTTTTAGGTTGAGTTTTTACACTTTTCATTCACTAGTTTCATTAACTATTCTTTGTTAATTTCAGAATCCATTTCAAATTCCTTATTTTCATATACTACAAGAAACAGAATATTTAAATTTAGAACCATTAACAACATACCTGTGAACTATTTCTTTGCTCAGCTTGTCTTCCACCTCTAGAAAATGTCTGAGTTTTTTCAATCCAAGGTTTTTTTTGAGTTGCCTGGGAATTTACAGTAGTCCAACTTATACCACCTGAAAGAGAAGTGTCATCTATGAAAAAATAAATTAGTGTGACAGAATGCATCATAATGATATGCACGCTGCCAGAGCCAGGAACATAATTTTGATACAAATAGTTATCTGAGAAAGTCTAATTCTCCTCTGACAACATCTACTTCTTTAGCTATTTCTAGACACTAGCAGAATTGCCTTTATGGAAGTCAGACATTCAAACTGCCAACAACTGATCATCAGGAAGCAGTCAGACAAAGAAAATCTCAGGTTCACATCCGTAACAATTTCAGTCCACTCCAATAACAGAGTAGCATGCTGGAAGTAGACCAAGAGATGGTTCCTAGCAAAATGTAAAGCAAAGATACAAAAGTGACCCAGCCAGATTTTAAACAGCACAGCAGCTAAGACAATGCTTACTTGTATTTACTGATGGTTCTACAACCTGAAAATGAAAGAACAAATTTTTAGTAATTTTTATTAGTCTATAGGATAGAAATATCGTTAAGTTATGCAGTTATATCTACATACATTCATTGCACAAGAATCTGTATTTCTTGAAGTCATGGCTGCAGCCTGGTTATTGCCATGCTTAGGACTGCAATAGCCACTGTCACTGTCAATGTCTGCTTCACTTGCACCTTGTTCACTAGAGGACTCTGCAGCAGGGTGAGAAGCTCTTCTGCGCCTGCCTTTTGATTTCCAAAGCACTGTAGAGGCGCTCTCAGAAAGCGATTTATTAGCTATATCTGAAGGAAAGTCTGCGAGAAACAAAAATATAATTACTTGTGCAGGAATTGTTAAAAGACAAGAAAAACTTACACATCATAAAAACAAATGGAAAAAGTCAAAGTCTTTGCACACAACAACAATTTTCTTTTAATAAAATTAAAAACAGCATTGAATTTAAACAAGTTATGTCTAGGTCCAACTACCAATCAACTTCTTCAAGAACAGTCTGGTTTTGACAGTGGCAAAGTCTCTGCAGTAGTATCACATCATTGCAATGTTATAATGTGATATATTGAGTAGGTCTCTGCAACCATCAGCACCTTTTCTTCATTATCTTTTTGATCTGCAAAGATTTCTCTTAAAAGAAAGATCTAAACCAGGTCCATATTTTAGGAAAGATGGCAACTGACACGTAGTTCTAGTTATTTTGCACACCTAGAAGACAAATTACCTGTTTGCTGTGATGCATCAACCAACAAAACAATCTTTGATCTGTTCTCAGGACCTGATGAGCTAGTCTCCTTTTGCGTGGCGACATTTTTCACTGGAGGACGTTTATTTTTTATGTGCATCTGTAACTGCTGTTGCTGTTTTAAGAGATTAACCACACTTACACATAAGTCATATGATTTGGCTTCACAGTTGTAATCAGACAAAGCAATTAAAAGTTCTAATGCTCTCTACAGAAACCACATATTTAAAGACAAGAGATTAAGGGAAATATTCTTAAAAATATTTGATTTATTAACCTCTCTGCCGCATTTTCTGCATGAATGGAAATATACAAAAATATATAAAAAAAGTAAAGAAAGTATGGGTATACTTCCTTTGTTCTCTAATGAAGTAATTCTAAGCTCAGACCAAACTAGCACAGACGTACTGGGAGTTTCCCATGTTGCACTTGCAGGCTTCATAAACCCACCCAAGTATTTTACCACAAAATGCCTCTGTAGACAGAGTTTTGCTACAATCTCATTAACACCTTTTCTGCCCACCTTTCCTTCCATTGATACTGCTGACATACCTGTTCTTGCTCAAATGAGAATGCATGCTTCCTGTGCAAAGATATTTCCTTTATGCAGTTCTACTTATCCTATTAAAAAACCAGACTCACTTTTTGTATGACCGGTCCCCTGTTACTGCTTCTGCTCCGCTGACTGGACAATGGAAAGACCTGGCCCGATGGGTTGGGACGCTCAGTGCACTCTGCAGTAACTGTATTTACAGCATTTGCTGTTTGGAAGGGTGCAGAATAAAAAAAAAAAGGATGATAGAAACCCATGACCTGAGCACACGGTGCTGGCATCAGCTGATAATACGTATATTCTGTAGAAACAGGTGGCTGTGCAGATATTATAGGATAAGCAAGGTATGGTCCTGCAGGATTTGGGTTGGGTTGCTGCCATCTGATGTCATTGTTGTATAGTGGAAACTGTCTGTAAAAATCAAAAGGAAAGACAACTACTCAGTAAGTTTTTCCCTCTCAAGGAAATTCAGACATCTACTACACCCTTAAAAAAACCCTCAAGCAAACAACCAACCAAATAACCACAACTCACTTGTTTCAGGAGCTCCTAGCTTTTAATAACTGCACTTAAGTTTTTTAGGACTTCTTAGAGATCCCAACTAAATTATTCATAATCTCACATTACATTCAAGCGCAAAATGAATATCTTTTTTGATCTTGCATTTCTATAAACTTATTAAATTTCTAATATTGAGCTTAGAAATAAAATGCAAGCATTTCTTTTGACAAGTACTTTGGACCCATTACAATTTCACTGTTTCAGAAAACATGTATAACCTAAGTAGATACTTAAGCTCACACAAGGTAAGCCAGCAGACACATGGAACAGTGACATAGATCACCTAGCTCAGGGCCAACTACTTGAGTTGCCAACTCACCCTTGCTCAAAACTCTTATGAAAATACAGGCCTTAAGAATCACACATGAAAACAACCATTTACAAACTTAATACTGAAACCAGGTGTAGAGACTTCCTCCTGTTTATTTTGACCACCCCTGGAAACTATGAACCCAATTCTGTTTCTCTTCAAATCCCCAAGAGACCAGGAGACCATCTACAAGGAAAGTGCAGAAGCCTGAATATTAGAGAAAGAGAACAGGAAAAGTAAGGATTCAGGATAATTTTACAGATCTGCAGCAGGCAGCTGCTAAAGAATTGGTTTTGTTCTTACCTATTCAAGTGCAGTAGCACTAAAGCACTGTCCTCAGTAAACATTGGGTATGTTTTTCAAAACCAAACAGCAATAATTATTTATGCCTTCAATACTAAGTATTCAACACTTAAGTTGTGCATTCAGGGAATACCACATTTGAGGTAGAATAAATAGTTTCTAAACTTAATGTATTATAACTAGTTATGAAAAG
This sequence comes from Pterocles gutturalis, assembly GCF_000699245.1. Lineage (NCBI taxonomy): Eukaryota > Metazoa > Chordata > Aves > Pterocliformes > Pteroclidae > Pterocles > Pterocles gutturalis. Next base: position 26,172 of record NW_010121562.1, read on the forward strand.
AAAACTGGATACAGCTACTCTCAATACAAGTGTCAGCTGCATGCTGTTTCACTGTGGCAGGATCCACGTTGGACACCTGGAGCCCTGCTTCAGCATCAGAGATTCAGACACAGACCTCTTGATGGAAGATGCAAGACCACAGCAGGTGACTTTGTGAGGAATTTGTACCTGAACTCAGAAGCCAGGGAAAGAAAAGTGTCAAAGAATATGAATAGAGAAAAGTAGAGGGAAGGAAATAAGTAAAAAAAAGACTGGGGACAGAGAAACTCCAATCTCAGCCACGACGGGTCAGAAGGTTAAATACAGCAAACAAAATGAATGCAGAGCCAACAGTCCCTGACTCCTCAAGTCTACCAGATTATTAAACTAATTTAAAAATAGACCATCTTCCATGAAGATCACAACTATGTATTTATTACCTATTGGATTGATTTTCCTGTACAAACGGATAGCAAGTGATCAGGTAGCTAGGGATAGGAGTTGGTTCCATGCCATTAATTCCTCCGCTGTCATTAGGAAGCGCCATTGGGATCATTAGTGTTTCTGGACCCTTCTTCTGAGGAATAAACGGTTCTACTTCAGCTGACAGCTTGACATTCTTAAGAAAGAGAAAAGAAACAATTACTTCATTAAATACAATCATGAATTGTTTGGGAACACTTGGATTCATAAAGTTGTATGGCAATTATAAAAAATAACAGGCAAATGGATGACAAGACGATGGGATTTCTGCAGTAAACTGGAAGAGGTGGAAAACAGTTGGCGAGTGCTTGTTACATCCTTCCAATCAACACAGGCTGTAGTACAGATCACCAACATTTAGGATTTGTATTAACCTTTACATTTTCAAAGTGCAATACATACACTAATTAAGCGGGACTGAAGTTCAGATCTTGCAGAGCATATACTAGTCTGAGGACAGAAAGAAACTGAGCTAGTACTATAGGTGGAGCACAGTTGTGTAGGCTTTCATAAGGGAAACCAACATACGGAAGATGTAGTAATGCCTGGTCTGCTCTACAAAATTGACCATGTTCCTAGGCAATTATAAAAAATATTTTTCAGTAGTAAACTATAGGTTTACTTCTAAAGTAGATGGTGTATCACAGAAGAACCCCCCCCCCCCACATTCCATCTGCACAATTTTAACATATTTTAAAGTGTTAAGAATATGATTAAACTCTGCCACAAAGAAGAGATTAAAGACTGCTTTGAAATAACTTTTAAAGATGCTTTCAAAGAAAAATACCTCCCCCGATCCTGAAGGTATCCTCAACAGTTTATAAGGCATTATTACCCACACTTTTGGTCTTGTACCGAATTAACTGGATCTTATGCTTAAAAAAAATTAAAAAAAAGCACCCTATTCAATGAGATAACTGCAGAGCCAAAGTACCATTAAATTCTGTATTCCATTACAAGTTACATTTGGCTGCAAAACGTCTTTTTGTACAAAGATTTCAGCTTAATTTTACTTGCCTCACATTAGCAGCACATAGAGTACCAATTTCTAAGACGATTCTCTCTAAAGCAGGCAAGAACTCCAGAAACCATTCCTTCCATTTGTCTAGAAACAATTCCACAGTCAACACATAACCTCTGAGTACATGCTCTTATTTTACAAAACAGAGAGCCTGAAGGTTTGATGTGCTGAAGACAGTCTTCTATCCTCGCCACTACCTGTACAACAGCCACATGAGCAGAATCAGTTAAACTATGAGAGGTCTGAAAATATCATGGCAAGTAGTCCCACATCTACCGCACGCTTCTCAGTCCATGTCCTTGCTCTGTGTCAAACCCACAATCCATCCAGAGACATTCCAGCCTTACTGTCAATATCTGACTCTACAAATGTATGAAAAAAGCCCCCAAAATTTATTTTTAATTAAAACATGTGATCAGATTCCATATTTGTTTATCAGCATGTAGCCAGAGGATGTGGGAAGGGCAAGTCCAAAAGCATTTTGAAAATGCAGTTGTCCCAGTCAGTGAAGAACAGTGCTTTAACGTATCAGACTGAACTAGAAAAATTCTGAGCTCAAACATTGGTTTCAGCAACAGTCACTGAAGTGTATGGGATCTTTGTTTAGTTAGTCTGACACACACACAAGAAAGTTTAATTCCTGAGCAAACGGTTAAATCATCATCAAGTAAATTACTAAGACCAAGAGTTACACTGTAATTTACCAAGCAACTTGAAAACCAACTGGCATTTAAGTACTTTGCTGTCACGTACTCTTAGAAAGAAGAGAGAGAAAAGAGGAGTTGAGCAGTTGAGACTGTAAAAACCCCCTTTCATGTAAATATTATATGCACTATTAAATCATCATAACAACTAATAACTGATGCAATACATTTTTATAGTAGAGAAGTTTCAAACTTAATTTCAAAAATTAATCCAAAAACTTCACTCAATGCATTCTTTTCAACTCCAAATATGACACCCAAAATAACTACGAAGGCAGTCATTCTGTAACAGCTATTAGAATGACTTGTACAAATGGAATCAAACTTTTCCTACAAAACGTATTATATACAAAGTGTCTGCCACCATTTATATTTTTATCATTCTATTATCAAATTTGCTAAGTCATAATTATTTAATGAGATTTTCTGCAGTATTAGCTCAAATTTCACCATTAGCCACTTCCCGTAAACATCAGTTCACCAATAATTTCTATTTAAATATCACCCACTTTTTAAACACAAGAGGAAGCTTTCTAAGTCAGTTTTTTAGGATATGAGACCACTATCTGCAGGATGCCTGCACGTATTAACTTAAGATCAAAGTTACATCCTTAACAACTTTGACAGGACATTCTGCAAACCACAGCAACCAAGGGTTTTATAACTGAACTAAATTCAAGAAAATTACACAAAATAGGGAAAAAAGCAGAAATCATGAAGTATAGAGTCCATGATTCTTTTTACCAATTTTTTGAGAAATGTTTTTTCTCCGTCTTTGGACTTGTCAAACTTTGCTGCGAAAGACACGTCCCTTCCAACAAAATGAGTTTCTGCTTTGATACGCTTATTTAGTAAGAACATCAGTCATTTACAGATAAAATTGTAGCATAAGAGACCTGAAGTTTTAGCAGCAGTCATAAAAGGAAAACAAAACATCTAAAAAAATAAAGAGAAGGATACAAGTGGAAGTGGAGTGGCAGAGGGGAAAAAGGTATGTCTCAATAAGTGACAAGATACACCATCTCTGTCAAAAAAAGTGGTTATTACTGACCGTTCTGAAAAGGCTTACAGCTGTGAGCACCAACACAGAACTATCGCTCCCTGCTGTGCAACAAGGTCTGTGTTACAGTGGAACAACCACCTTCATATTAATTAAATGCATTTCTTGATCATTATGTAGTAGGCAAACATTCCTTCCTTCCATGTTAACTCTTTTTCAATTCCTGAAGTTACATTCAGAGGAAAAGCCAAACTTGTGCAACACAAATCAACTGCCCTGCTCTACCCAGAGCTTCCTGTGGGACCTCGGGCACATCTCTCAGCTGCCGGGTGACTCCCCCACCCTCCACAGCCCTCCAAGGCATTCTCCTCAAAGCACAGCACTACTTTTTATTAAATACAAAAAACAAAGTTGTCAGATGCTTACATACAGTGATTAAGGTAACAAATCACAGAAATGCCAATGCTTAAATCCCTCCCTGAAAACTAGGAGGGTTTCTTCATACTGTTTCAAGATTGCCAGGCAAAAATATTTCCCTAAAAAAAGGTTCAGTTGTGCACTGGCCTACGAAACCAGGTGGTATAAACATGAAAGGAACACACCACAGCTATCTCGTCCATAGAAAATTCAACAGGAAATAAAGGATGAGTGCTTTACAAGTATGGCAACCTTAATGACGCACTGAAAACTTTCCAACTATTCCTAATCTGCTGGGCACTATGTTCCAGCAACACGTCATGTGAACTTTAGCCAAGACACTAATTATAAACCACCCCAGCACTGGCTCAAAAAAATAGTCAAACCTTTGTATTTGTGATTCAGGTTTGGACAAGATTCCCTGTTTTAAAGGTCTTTTCTGTCTGGCTGTCTGTTCTTCCCCTGTATCATCTTGGGAGACTGATGTGGAAATAAAAAAAATAATTCCTTAATGGCAAGTCCCTTGCAGAATGGTCTCATTACAATGATTTTTCTGATGTTGTGTTACATCATTCACTATTAGCATTATAAGAGAAGTCTTTCACATCAAGTATTAAAAAAAGGTAGACAGAACTGGAGGAGGAGCAGGACCTGAATGACTCCCATCAGCAAGGCTGCCATAGCAAAGTATTTCTTGCCAAATTGTGAAGATAATCCCTACTTCTCCATACAAGTATTTTGGATAAAATTTGATTTATTTAAACTTTCACATCAAAAATAGGATTATACATCTTTCAGATACAACACAACACTCTGTTTTCACCTAATTTGAAAAGTTTAGGAAAATGTCATTTGCATTATTCTGCTTGATTTTGCTAGGTTCAAACAACTCAGATATGCCCAAACTAGAAGGACAACTTTAATGTTTCCTTTCCTGTTGCCGAGTCTCTTGTACAGGTAATGATTAACTACTACAATGACAGAGCACTTGGCTGATATATTTAATTACAGTTTCTGTACAGCTCATAACATACTTGGCTTACCTACAGTGGTAAAATAAAGATACAGTATATCCTGTAATCATAAACACATATGGGTGTATTAGAAAGTCAATTTATTTTTTTGCCTACAGAACTTTGATAGTGTCTGTTATTTAAAGGAATCAAAACTGTATTTCAGAAATCTTTTACATGAATTATACCTTAAACACTATTTTCTCATGCAATTTAATCTGTACCTACAGGTTTGTTTGGTTTGTGGAGGGGTTTTTTTTAATGCTTCCAAGAATCTGGGTATTTAGGGTAAGCCTCCGTTTTTAAATGTGGCATTTTGTTTTGCAGGTACTATATATATATACACATATGTATATACACACACATGTATATGCATGCTACCTCACCAGAACAGCAACTGAAAATTTAAAAACTTTAATACAGGTGTTTCAAAAACATTCTGCAAGCATAATACAAGCAATTCTGAGCAGCAACAATACCTTTCATTAGACAACAAGGCCCCATTTCCACCGCAGGGTGGAAAACAAAGCTCAACCGTACTGCCAGCAAAAGAAAATTAACTTCAACATATCACTTCCTTAGAGTATTTCACTAGTCCCTCTAAAACACTTAAAAGTTCCTTTCTACATAAGGATGCGTCTTCAGATGAGGACAGTAAACTTTATTAAACTTAAAGCAAAAAGGGGAACCAAGTTAAGACAGGTCAGATCAGACTGCTAAGCAAACCAAACTATAAACAGAATTAACTCTCCAACGTGATTATCCAGACATTTCAGTACATGTCACAGATGGCTAGTGGTTTCATTTGAAATGTGAGGGAAACAAAATAGCAATGCTTAGTAATTTGGCCAAAGTTTATCTAAGCAGATTTTTTAGGACTGTTTTTTTTTTTTTTTTCCCCAGCTAGGAGGAAGGGTTGCTGAAGACTGACAGCAAAGCAACTCCTCTTTTTAATAAATGGCATTTTACGTCTCCTGGCTCCTAATATGTTGTCAGAACAACAGAAGTAGTATTCCCTTAATAGTGTAAGAAGGGAAAGTGAAACAAAAAGCAAAAGAAAAGAATAATTATTTTAGTAGTAAGTAAAGGTGCTGCTAATTTCTCATTGTACATAATAAGCAAAAAATATCTCCAACTGAGACTTCTTATTTCTTTTAACAGGTTGTCTCCGTGCTTCTTTGGCCAGATACAAAAATAATAATGTCAAATAAAACAGTTTGCTGTTGTTGGGGTTTTTTTTAGAGACCATGTTGACATGCTTGAGACTGAGTGGAAAATGCAACCAATGACAACTGAAACCAACTCCAGAATAAGAGATGAGATCTTTTCCTATTTGCTTCTGAAGCAAATACTAAGTGCATAAAACAAAGTGCACGTAAATATATATGAACACAGTTCCTCAAAGACTTTCTCCACAGAGCACAAATGGAGTGACAAGTGCAGATGAACAGAATATATATATCCTCATATCACTGGTTTGTAACCGCAAGCAAACAGAATTAGACAAGAATGATTTGTCAAATGCTACAGGATTTGGACGAAGGTTCCTATGCTTTTCCTAATCCTCACCAGAGAGCACTTGTGGTACTAATGCTCTAATTGCTCCCCCAGTATTGAGATTTATTCTAGCCTGCACCCACTAAAAAAATTAGCACTTTGCCACTGACATCAGCAAATGCAGTGGCAGATCCTAAATAGTTAATATAAAGTAATATGGTTTTGATCATGCAATCTAAAGGCAAACATTGCAAATATTGCAAGACCAAACTTAATTTTATTTTGGAGTGAAACTTTTTCATGTTTATTCAACCTTTCACATCACAAAGCTAAACAAAGCTTTATCAAAATTGAGCTCTGATATAACCAAACTCTGTTCTAAATATAAATTTAAATCATGCTGAAACATCAGATTTTCAATCAGTTGCTTAATGGAACCACACCCCTTCAAAAGAAACCAAGATTCATACAGAAGTCTCTTTTGTAGATATCCCTAGTTTAAACTTACAAAATGTTTTTCAGTAGCTTATTACATCTTTCAGTCCAACAATTACAACTCTTTCAAGACAGCGTATATACTGAAGCGACCCTTTGTTTCCTATATAAAAGCGACTGTAGTCACCAACAGCTGCAAAGGCAGAAGATGACACAAGCAGGAACAGACTGGTAAACTTTGTCCTATAGTTATAGCACTGTACATTTCATCTTAGAAATGTTTTTGTTCATTGTAGCTTAATGTAATTCAGCATTTTCCGTTAAATAGGATCTCTGTCAGCTTGCTCTCTTAGAAGAGAACACTTGGACATCAATCTCCCCATTTACAGTGTGAGAAAATATCCACAGATGGCACATTTCAGAGGCCTATAATGAAATCAGCTGGGTTACTGTCGCAAAGTCTGGAAACAAGAAGTCTCATCACAAATGTAAGATAAAAAAAACACAGCTCAAATAACTTTTTCTTTTTTAGACAAACAATCCTGCTTCTGAATTTTGGGTTTCATAATTTAAAAGTAATTTTAGTAGTAAGACAGGTCACATTTCATCTATTTTAAGAGAAACTTTACAAACATGGAAGTCATTGTTTCTATAATTAGTTGCTTCTAAGTGGCAGATGCTTCAGGAATGGTAAATATGCAGTCCAACTGGAAACACCAGCAGCAGGCCATCTAACAAAGCACAAAAGTTAATCCTCCCTATTTAGATTAAATATAGTAATTTCAATGCAACACTTAAAGCAAATAAACTATGGAGTTAGTCTTTCCCTTTTCCCTCAGCTCATAATAGGGGAACCAAAATGTAATATTTACAGTTATAAGGCTTGTCCACAGATAAGAAAGCTACCAACAGGATCCTCTTCGCTTATCTAGTTTACAGCATTTAACAGTACATACAGACTTCTAAACTCACACTATCAATGTGATGTAGTAATATTCGAGTGCTTTGTAGCCTATGTACTAGAAGTATTAATACAAACTATTCATGTGAATCAGCTTCTGCAACTCAAGTTAATGATAAATTTGTGATCAAAACATCAAGATGTTCACATATTGTATCAATAACATTTAAACTCCCTAGAAAACCTATTCTACAATCAGATAATATAAAACTCTCACTAAAACCAAATTCTTCTGCACTTTCAAGGTTCAAGAGAAATTAACATGCAAAATGCGTAGCACAGGAAAACTGACCTTTTCCAGTTTGCCTTAGTTGAAAATTGTCATGGGTAAGAAACACTGAAGGAAACTGGACAGGATAAAGAGGGTAAAACATTGATCTAGATCTACTTCTACAAAAAGGGTATGATCAAGCCAGCCGTTGAACGGTCAAGAATAGCAGAGGCAAACAGAATGGGCTGTCTTTAAGCAATGCTAACACAAAACACAGATCACTGATTTTGCAACTTCACCTTTCTCAACTGCACTAATGGAACCAAATGTCTTAATCAGAGGGCAAGACAAATGTGTAACACTTAGAAAAACCAGAGCACAGCAGTATCTTTGAGAGGGGAAGTTGCTTCTCTTTAGTTTTCTACCACAATCAGCTTCAAAAGAAAGAGTGCCAGAGGTCACAATCTGAGATTTCTCTCTTGTAGGGAAGAAAACAACCTATACCTAACTGCTGAAACCCATACACTTCACAGTGGGAACAGTTTCAGTTCTGGCACAGACAGAAATAAACTTCCACACCCACTATAAAAATCACAACACCTCCTATCATAAAATTATTATTTTTACATAGCTTTATTATGTTTTATTCTATATCAGCTGACAAAATATCACTGAATATATTATAACAAGCAAAGTCATACAAGACTGTAGGTAACAAACCTGAAGGGCGATCCACAGGTGACATCTGTTTTGCCATTCAGATGCCCAAATGTTCTTGGTGCATGACATCCCCTACTGATTTACTGAGCCAACACCACAAAACTGTTCAAATACATTCCCCATCAAAAGCATTTAAGATCCCACTTTACTCTTGAAAATATCATACTTAAACATAGTACAACGTTCCTACTCCCTTCATACACTAATTCCACAACTCTTATTCCTATCACCATGTACAGTTACCATACTGTGGCTGAGAGAGTATTCCAGGGGTAAGGGGAGAAGAGGTTAAGTACTGTTAGCACACATCCACATGCTTTAATATCATTTATGAGATGCCATGCAATCCAGGCGCAGAAAGGAGCCCAAATCAAAGACAAGAAACCACAGCACCCACAACTGATGCAACCTTACCTAACACTTACACTGGTAAAGGAGGTTACATTCAATTCTTACAGCACAAAAGGTTCAAACCCAAACCATTTGGGGATCTCCTAATCAAGATGCTACTGTATAATGAGAAGACAAAAGCAACAAGATAGTTGAATCATTTTAGAAACTCATCAGGTATTATTTGCCTAGAAGCCTTACTAGTGGATAAGGAACCAACAGGACTAGATATGCTGCAAAGAGAATAAAAGATAGTTCAATCATTTTAGAAACTCATCAGGTATTAATTATTTATTTGCCTAGAAGCCTTACTAGTGGATAAGGAACCAACAGGACTAGATATGCTGCAAAGAGAATAAACAAGATGGTTCCTGCTTCTAGCAGCTTAACTGCACCCCCAAATTGAAATACTGCACTTAGTTAAGATAACCACACAGAGTCAACACTTTACACTGTGAATAACACAATGATTCTCAGCTTTCATGAGCTATTTCCAACAAATAAAAAGAGAACGGTTTGATAGGTGCATGTGTGTGAACCTCCCGTAATGAAGAGCTCAAGCAACAAGCAACAAATATTTCACGAGCGTACTGCAGTACTATTTACAGATGAACCAAGGGGAAAAAACCCACAACAAAAACCAAGATTTTAAAACAAAAAGTACAACACGCAAATGCAACTTTTACAGAACAAGATCAGCTTCTCTACATGAAGGTAAATAAGAAAGCATGAAAAAAGTGCATTTAAAATCATTATCACACCAGAAAGCCTGTCAAGAAAGACGCAGTGGGAGCCATACTGTAGTAAGATACAGTGTGCACTAACTTCCTTAGACATATCTACAAAATTAAAAGCAGTATATCTATACAGAGTGCAATACCCTACTTTGCTACAGGAGCTTGTGTTACTTTATTGATCAACTCTACTATTACAGCCCCTGGAGGTGCCAAAGTTGAAAACCATAAAAAAAGCAACAACTTTTGAATTTTCAACACATTCTGGTGAAATAGAAGCTTAGAAGTAAGCTCAGGTTGTTATGGATGGTAACATTCATTTCAGATATATCTTTTGGAACTACCTCCTGAGGATGAAACAGTTTATTGCACGTATGTAACAAACCATATCAAGTCTTAAGTCCCAGCTTAAGCTTCTTCATACCTACAGTTTGAAGGGTCTTAAGAATAATGCAAACTGATCACCTTAACAAAGCAAAGTCAAATATTTAAGAAAAAAACAAACCTAGTGACTACACCCAACTCCCTCCCGCTCAGCAAACTGGCGGAGGCCAGCAGCTACATCCCAGCGCTTCCAGCCGAACCCGACATTTACAGTATTCCAACAGCACTGACACATCTCGCACGCTGCAAAGTTCTCACGAAGCCTGTAAGAGCCTCTTCCAGGGACCAGGCAGGCTTAAATCAAATGTCACCACCTGCACTCACTCCCTAAGCTGCAGACAAAGCCTGAAGGAGCAGGAGGGAGCAGGCCGAGAGGGAGCTTCCCATCCCCTTGCGGAGGGGAGACTCTCGGGGCTCCCCCCTTCCCCCCGAACGGACCGGGCCCGGC
>NW_010121563.1:0-497 GCF_000699245.1 Pterocles gutturalis
GCCCCCGTGCCCAGCCACGGCTGTGGGGTCCCAGGGACGGGCTCTGTGCGTGGAGCAGAGAGACCCTTTCCTCGGGATGGTGGAGCACGGCCCCCAGCCAGGATGCGGGGCTGAGGCTGTGTGGTGGCCCCTCAGCGGCTGGAACCTGCCGGGATCTCCCCGCACATCATCAGAGATATTTAACTCGTGCCCTGAGGAAGCCAAGAGCATCAATCCCCTGGCGCTGGGGACAGCCCCGGGAGGTAGCCGCACATACACCCCCTTTCCCAGCCGTTTGCTGCCGCCGCAGCAGATGACAAACGGACACTGGGGCTGCGCGGGGGCTGGCCAGCGGGGAAGAGCCCAGCATCCGCACGTCTCGGGCACACTTGGAAGGTTTCATTTTCCTCCTTGATTTCAGTTCATCAGTGAGGAGGCCTGGAGCAGATGCTCTCTCCCGCTGCAGCCGTACGGCCCTGAGGGACCCCGGGGTGTCTGGCGGGGAGCGGGGGGCCGGG
>NW_010121563.1:633-910 GCF_000699245.1 Pterocles gutturalis
AGGATGAAATGGTTCTTATCTCCCTTAGCGGCAGGTTTGCTGTCGAACGTTTCATTTTGCACATGTCATGGGCTCTGCTCAGGGTGGGCACCCGCAAGACGGGGGAATCCAGGGGCTGTTTCCACACTGCAAAGACCCCGGCGGCACTGTGATCACAGCTTGTGTACCCACGAGGTTCACATGGGGGTTTTCCTGGGACACCCACTTGCCGGGTGGCAAAGGTGAGCCCCGGGGCTGGGGCGAAGCTCTGCAGAGCTGGAGGAGAGGTTGGAAGGGT
>NW_010121564.1:0-4149 GCF_000699245.1 Pterocles gutturalis
TGCTGGTGCCCCAGATGCTGGGCTGGAGGGGCTGGGAAGAGCTGGAGAGAGGGATGGAGAGGGAAAAAACTCGGGAAAGGGGAAGGAATTGAGCAAAAGGGGGAGAGACAGAGTGTGTGTACATGGGGGGAGCATCAGGAGGAGATGCTCCAAAGCCAGAGAAATGAAAAAGCCATAGGGAGAAAAGTTACAGAGGGAAGAAAATAGCAGCAGGGAGAAAAGCAGGAGGAAGGGGGAGGAAAAAAAAGCGCTCAGTCACTACTGAATAATGTAGGGCAGGCTATCAGGGGCTAGCGAGAGCGACAAAAGCTCCCAGCCTTTTCTTTTTTCGTCATTAACAGATGGAGCCGTGCATGAAAGCAGGGACGTAGGCTCCAAACCCGCAGCTCGAGCAATCAAAGCGTGCGGCAGACAGAAGCGCGCCAGCCTCCGCTGCAGCCAGGCGGCCTGAAGGGATGAGAAAAGCTTTTGGAGCCCATGGGATGTGGGCACGGACAAAAAGGCAAAGGCAACCCCCATCCCACCTCCACTGCCCCCCACCAACGCAGCCGGCTTCGCTTGGATATGAGCACAGGCAGCCCAGGGTGGGAATTATTCCTGCCGGGAGGATGAGAATTAACCTTTCCACTCGCCTTTCCTTCCCTCCTGACATCCCTCCTCTGCCTTTCAGCCTGCTGCACCAGCAGGTCCACAAGACCCCCCTCAAAAATAAGGCTAAAGCCCCCTCTCTGTCAGCTAATCCCTCCCTGATTTACAGAGACCAAAGGCAGGATGCCCTTTGCTGGGTGCTTTTCCCTTCCCAGAGGGGTTTTGCTCCCTGTGAGAGCATCCCCAGCACTGCTGGAGCAAGCCGGCAGTGGGAGCTGGCGTTTGGTCAGCGCTGGCAGTTGTCCCCTGCCCAGCCTCTCTTTTCTTGCCAGGTTTTGTTTCTCCACGTTGTTTTTCCTTGCAAAACCTGTGGGTTTGTCCTGGCAGACCCCACTGGAGGCTCTTCCAGACCCCAGGGCATCGCAGCCTCCTTTTTTGCAGCCTGAATGTGTTGCTGCCCAATGTGGGGCTGTTTGTGTTCACACTGACACCACCTTCTCACTCCCGCTCTCCCTGATACCTTCTCCCTGCTGTTCCCATCCTCCAAGGCTGCATCCTGTCCGGCCAAACCCGGCTTTCCTCCAGCTTTCCCTCCACTCCATTGTTCATGATGGATAGCAAAGATTGAGGGTCACATGGGGGGCATCCTCCCCTTCATCTTTGTGTGCATGATCATCAGGTCCAGTCCATCTGGAAAAGAAGGATTTTAGGAAGGAAAAAACACCTAGAAGCAATAAACACAGATGAACATGGTGACCTATTCCAGGCCAGCTCTGAGACCAGGGCGGGGTCTGTCCAGGTTGGCAGGGATGGCATCACCCTGTGTCCCACCAGCACAAGCCATGCAAATGTCCAGGGCTGAAGCAGCCATTCAGACCCCTCTTGGTGCCAGAGCAGCCGTGGTGGCAGAGGCCAAAGCAGGGGCCACCAAGGCTGCTCCAGCACCTTCAGGAAGGTCTGGCAGCCCAGAGAAGGTGGTCATCATCTTCCCAAGCCCATGGCAGAGAGCCTAATGCCCTAAGGACACGGGGAAGGGAGAGGGCTGCTATTTACAGAGAAACCCCAGGAGCATGGCAAAGGGCCACCTCCTCCCTTCCAGCCCGGTTTTCTTCTAGCTGGGATTGGGTCTCCCAGCGAGGTGGGATCTGGGATCTTTGCAGGGTGCAGTACCAGCTGGGAGCATCTTTGCCAGATGCTGGGTTTTGGATCAGCCAAGGGAAAAGAGTTTTGGTCTGGGTTTTAACCCTGATGTGCTCGATATCTTCAACTGATGGGTCATGTCAGAGGACCTACCACTGGACCCATTTCTCTGTTGCATCCCGATGGCCCAGGAGAGGTTGGCTTTTGCTTACAGAGAGCTACCTGCCTGACCTGGCACGTGTGCATGCACCCCTGCATGCCAGCTGAGCTGGGCTAAGAGGATTACAGCCCCGTGATGTGATGTTAGCATGCTGGCCGTGGCAAAGCAGCCTCGCGCGCGGTGGGAAGGGGAGCTCCGACCTCCTTCCTATGTCATCCCCTCCTTGTGGGAGGCTGCCTGTGGGAGCAGAGCCAAAGGATGACCTGAGCATCCTTGCGTCTCATCCTTGCTCTGTCTCTGAAGCAGCAGAAAGTCATTAAGAGCAGCCAAGCTTCATTTTGCAGTAATGAACTCAATGGGGGCTCTGAGAGGGGAGGTACAAAGTCAGCTGGAGGCCCTTGGAGAAGACCAAGATTGTGGGGTTGTGATCCTAGCGCTCCCCGTGGTAGGTGCAGGCTGGGCACATCCTTTTTTTAACCTCTTACAGTGACACCGCGCTGAGTTTTCTCTTTTCTCCCTCTCTTCCCCCTCGGCATGGCTGCTGCCGAGTGCAGCAGGAGCTACCAGCCCGTACCAACGGCTCGATGCCCACTGCCCCAGCGCTCGCCCGTGATGCCCTCCACACCAAGATGGAGCAGCTGGAGGAGCAGCTCCTCTCCAAGATCCTGACCCTGCAGAAGGAGCGCCAGGCTGCCAGCACCGACCGCAGCCAGCAGCAGCACAACGTCGAGAAGGAGCTGAACTCCCTCCACAACCGGGTGACGGAGCTGGAGCATGGTGAGTCCTGCCTGATGGGGATGGAGGTGGCACAAGGGGTCCTGGGACAAGCCACCCTCATCCCAGCATTGGGTGCTGACCCTCTTCTCTCCTCCCCATCCTTGACACCTAGGACCGCCGGGCTACAGCCCTCCCAATGCCTTCAAAGTGACCATCCCAGTACAGAACAACTACATGTACGCCCGCATGAAGAAGAGCCTGCCAGAGCTCTACGCCTTCACCATCTGCATGTGGCTGAAGTCCAAAGCCCTCGGGGGGCTTGGCACCCCTTTCTCCTACTCTGTCCCAAGCCAAGCCAACGAGATCGTGCTGTTGGAGTGGGGCACCAACCCCCTGGAACTGCTCATCAATGACAAGGTCAGTCCAGCTGGAGGGGGGACGGGAGGGAAGCCCTGCCCTCACCTCCCTTGCTTCAGCCCTCCTGGGAGATGATGCTTCTGGGGGTACCAGGGTGGGAGAGCTGGGAGGAAGGGGCCCAGGGTGGAGGGGGGAGGATGGGGAAGATGGCTCACCAGGGTGGGTTTTGAGAGGGAGAAGCAGCGTATCCAGATGTCAGTAGAATTTGGGTGCCATTGCCATGGGAGTGCACCACTTGCTTTGCAAGGGGCTGAGGGATGCCGGGGTCCTTTGGCAGTCCCACCGAGCGCTAGACTCTTGCTCTTCTTGCAAAGGTTGCCCAGCTGCCTCTGAGTCTGAAGGACAAGGCCTGGCACCACGTCTGCGTGGCGTGGACCACCCGGGATGGCAAGTGGTCAGCGTACCAGGATGGCGAGCAGCGGGGTGCTGGCGAGAACCTGGCCTCCTGGCATGCCATCAAGCCCCAGGGCATCATCATCCTGGGCCAGGAGCAGGTACGTGCTGGTTGGCATCGCTCCAGCATGAAGTTGGCTGGGCAGGGGCAGGCAGGGTGCATTGGCAGCATGGGCGAGGGGCTTTCCTGCCCGCTTATCTGACCTCTGGGTGGGCCATGTGTGCTCATCATCTTCTCCTCTTTCCTCTTTCCATCCCTCTGTCCCCCATTTACTCCCTCCCTTGTCTTCTTGCATCTCCCCGACACATCCGTCCCCTCCCCTCCTTGCCACTGGGCATCTTGTTCCACTTCCACCCAAACTTCTCCCTCTACCCCCTGCCCTGTTTGCCCACTGGATGCATGTCCCTTCTCCCATCGCCATCCCTGTCCCATCACCTCTCCTGCTCTTTCCCAGGACACACTGGGTGGCCGCTTTGACGCCACGCAGGCCTTTGTGGGGGAGCTGGCACAGTTCAGCGTGTGGGACCACATGCTGGCGCCGGCGGAGATCCTGGGCTTGGCCAACTGCACCTCCCACCTCCAAGGCAACGTGATCCAGTGGGACGACCAGGCGGTGGAGGTCTTCGGGGGAGCCAGCAAGGGGAGCTTCGCCGCCTGCGAGGAAGGGAGGAAGGCGTGAGCAGCCTCTCGCCCTTCCCCAGCGCCAAGGAACCCAGTGGCAGCCCTGAAGCAG
>NW_010121565.1:0-13875 GCF_000699245.1 Pterocles gutturalis
GATGAGCCGTTCCATAATCTTCCCCGGTAAATTACACATTCTACCTGAAATAGAGCAGCAACTGCAAGGGCACAAGTGGACATAGGGACGAGAAAGTAGACAAGCCATGCAAATAGTGTATTTTTCCAAAGGAAATGTTGCAATAGTCTAATCATAATAACAAACTGAAAAAAAAAAAAAAAACAACCCACACATAAAAACATTTATTTAATTTGTTTTGAAAAACTGCTTGTGATTTTCCATATGTGATTTTTCATGTAAGTCTTTGTCCTTATCAGTATCTGCTTTGATACATTCGCTGTCTTTCTTAGCATGTAATAGTTAATTAAACAGCACCAGCACATGTCCTCTTTTCTGAGAGCTGAAGCTTGTGTCCCTGAAAGGCCATGGCAAAAACCCCTTTAACTTCAGTAGCATAGGAACAAGTTCTACGTGAATGCTCTGTCTGTCTTACTTAAAGATTATGGTCCTTTAATTTAAATTCCATATTATTGTCTATAATTAAATGTGAGAGAAGCCTATCTGTTTATCTATGTTTATAATTTACGTCTATCTTCACATAAAGCATGTATGGATTTCTTTCCTGAGGCTCTTAAGTATTGAGTTGGTCCATTTATAGGTATACTGAACAGTTACGTGATTTTTTTAAGCAACGACAAAATTATCCAAATTTTTGGAAGCTGATTTGTTAGTTAAAAACTTTTTTTCCACAAGAAGAGGTGGAAAATTGAGTTACAGAGGATAAACAACATTTTTTTCTATTTTGAATGTGAAAATATTTTGCAAGTAATAATTTTCCCTGCTTAGTTAATTACAGCTAACTTCCATAAGGGTTCTCAGTAATGAATGACCTTGAGTTTATGCAGCGTATCTCTGACTGCTGGTGGACAAAAATTTACACATTGACAAACATCTTTATATTTTTGCAGCTGTTTAGGTATCCTTTGGATGTTTGTATAGGTGCTTTTACAGGAGCTAGGGAAAGGAAAATAGCCTGATAAGAAATGAACAAACAGGAAAATGTGATTGCACTCGTAATACCTACAGAACTTCCTCTGAGACCCATGATGTAACCTACGTGGGATAATCCCAGCCGCTGCATGGAAGACTGTCTTTCATTTCAAGCTTGGGCAACTATTCATGTTGTTTGCACTGATGCTTGTAAATAGTTAACCACACTATTGAGGATTGTATAATACTCAGTAGTTTCAATAAAATAATTTCTCAGTTTGTGGTTATTGGTTGCAATGACTTAATATAAGCTGCCTACCTATATCTCATGTTTAAATAAAGAATATTTCTGTCAGACATAGCTAGCAGGTGTCCTTGTAAATTAAATTATATGCATAACCCATAAAAATCAACAAAAGACTATAGTGCATCTGTTACTCAGCAGGCTCATATTCTGCATTGATAATAGAAATTTATCTCCTTACTTAACAACACAATTAAAGAGTAATATGTAAATAGAGTATTTCTAGATGTAGCTGTAATATAGGTAACAAATAGCTAATGTATTGGTCTTTTTAAGGAATGTTTGTGTAGTGGAGCTCATAAAATAATAACAATGGAAATTATTTAATTTTTAATTTTAAAATTTCACTTAAGTTTCCACTTACCAGAAAATAATAATCAGCTCTTTTTGACCTATATTTTTAAATTAACATCTTTATGAATGGTGTCATTGCAAACTGAAAAATCAGGAAAGGCAATACTGTTTCGTGTAACAGATGTGAGTTTAGCTGAAGTGCAGCTAGACCTAATTTAATGGACATCAGATATGCATAAAGCCAATAATTTTTAAAAAAGGCTGCTCATGTGGTGCCAACAGAATTTTTATATACGCTTACTGACAGCACAGAAACCCGTATTTGCATGTGAAGCATATAAAATATACTTGCAAAATTGTTAACTGTGTCTGAGGTCATATTTACACATCTAAAGTATCCATTCTGTATATGAAGATGGAACAAGCTCCTTCAAGTATTACACTGGGATAGTTTAGGTGTCCTGTTCTTCTACTTACAGGTTAGCTCCTGTATGTCCTCCATCCTGGGACGAATTTTTTCAGTTAAGAAATGTTTCTCAATTAGAAAGAAGAAAAAAAAAGTTAAAATCCGATATGCTAAAAACAATTTTTGGCTATTTTTGTTATAGGATGCAAGGACTTTAATTAAGACACAGTTTGCAACAGTTAATAGATGAAGTGCTGTGGTTTATATTATGTAATTGCCCAGACTCATAAACTTCTTGACCTTATAACATGTTAATCTGTATGTATATATTTCAAATAACCTCGGCATACACAAGGAATAAGTGTGTCCAGTCCCTGCACCCGGGGAGCATAGAGGCGCCGTGATGGAATGTTCCACTGCCAATAGCACTAAGGAAGCACGCAGTTTAATAGTACGTCAAAAAGAAGAGGAAGCAGATGATCTCAGTATAGTCCAGCTGTTTTTTCTGAAAGGCTCTGCTTTCTGCAAAAAGCAGATTGCAACTGAAAGAGTGCTGTGAGCTGAAGGTAACTCTGCATTTGGTGGTTAGAGGAGGGACAGTAGAGCGTGCAGTGGACACTCGCTGTCTCTCTGATACAGAAGGTGAGGGACTGGAGGTTTTCCTCTGAGGCTTGCGAGACAAGGCCCAGCCTGTCTTTAACAGAGCTGCAGTAAATCAGAAGCTATTTTCTCTGTGGGGAACAAAGTGTTCTGGCTTCTGGCTAAATTCCTGAAGATGATGGGTCAGCAGTTCCAAGAGGAATAAAGTCGGACTGGCAGATTTCAGACAAGGCTAAAGTTACCTGTCTAATGGAATGAGAGCTGGCAATGGTAGTGGGTCTTCACTGATGCATATATGTGTAGGATTTTGAGCCTGCTGCTCCATCCTTTAAAATATGGTTTTCCCTGGAGGAAGAACTCTGTATTTAACAACACAGTAGCTCGTGTTATGTCTGCATGAGAAAACAGTGTCCCTTCTCACTGACAAAGGGTGCTTCTTAACATTTGTGCTTCTGAGTTTTTGTGCAAGAGTAGGGGAATTGTGGACCGGCAGATCACCTCCTGCAGTTACCTCCTACCCTTAATTGTCTTGACTTTGAATGTCTGGCAATTCCATGCCTCAAGTTAAAGCAGACGCTAATCTAAAAAGTTATGGGTTTGTATAAGTGAGAGATTTACAGCAGTGCACATGATACTGCTCCGGTATACAGCTTAAGTATAACTCTCTTTTCTGTAACTCGAATTTCCTCTGGAGAATTTATTCTTGTGGGAATGAAAAGTAATTTGCATTGAGATAAATTTTAGTTGCATCTATGCCAAACTTTCTAGCAATTCTGCATTTGCCTTCCCGCTCTGCTTTCTCACCCTTCCAGCCACTTTACTGTCCTAACCAGCCAATCCACCTATTGGTATCACCTCTCTTTCCCAGGGAACCTGGACAACATGAATGCCTGACATGATCTCCTTGTCTGAATGCTGGGGTTTGGCCATGTTCTCCCTCTTTCTGTCCCAGTTTTGATACCAGCATAGCTGTAAAATAACACTATTTTATTTAGATCTTTACCATACCTCTCCACCTAAGCTAAGATCATGGATTGTATCAGAGTCTAGGAATAAATTCAAGCAAATCCTACACCTATCAGGTACAGAAAATATGGCATATTTGAGAGTAGTGCTGTGACGATGGAGAGGTGAGGTCTCAGGTGTATTGCTGTGCAGTGCTGCAGTGAAAGTAGTGTGCCAGCAAGAAAGTTAAAAACAACCAAGCAATTCCATAAGCAGCAATTTCTTATTAATCTGTGCTGTACATTTCTGTGCACCTATGCCTCCTGCATCTTCCCACATCGTCACCATCTCTTCTTTTCTTCTCTAAATACTGCCTGAGGAGGAGAAAGCATAAGATTTATCTGACTCTGAACCACTTGTAGACTGTTTGATTTAAAGCCACATGCAGATTTGAGACCTTTCTCTGGGGGGGAGGTGGGGGAAGAAAAGGCTTTTGGGAGTCTTTTCGCCTTACCTTAATTTCCTAAAACTTGTGGAAAAGTAATTACTTCTGGGTCCTGGTAAAGACTGGGTCAACACTGGGCCATGAGGTTCAAAAGCTGTTGGAGGAGTTAGGCATTTTCACACAAACATACAGCATGATCATATATTCTTAGAAAGCAAGGCTAAAAAAAGATTGCCTTAGAAATTATGTTTATCAAAAGCTATAGATAATATATTTGCTTATGTGGTACATGTATGTTTTTGATAATGGAAGGGATTGCTTCAGTTAATTACTGTAACATAAAAAAACTTATTAATCAGTAAAATCTTAATAAGTTACTTTTTATTAACATCGAATGTAGGCTGTTTTAATCAACAGAAATTCCCATCTGTGTTTCTCCAGCTTACTAAAAAAATATTGCAGCAATATGAACACACATGAATATTATAAATAAATTCTTATTTATAAGAATGTGGAAAGTTGGCTCAGCAATTCAACGTATTTCTGAAGTAAGAGAAGGAACAGAGCAAATGGAGAAAGAAATGGACAGAAAGATGGTGAAGGAAAGCATCTCAGTAGCCCCAGTGCTGGCAGGGATGTCATTTATAGTGACAAAATTGAGCCTCGTAGCCAAGAAAATCAGACACAGAGGCAGTTGATGGAGATACTGAGGGTGTCACCCAACATGGAGGGGACAGATGGGTTCTTTTAGGGGTCATAAGCAGAATGATGGCAGCACTAAATTGTAGTTACAATTAAAGCCTTATTTTCTTAACACAGGTGGGGAGCAGGGGGTACCAGTCACAGCACGTAAATACAATTGTTGATGCTTATGGTCCATACGGTCTCTTTCCACCATGTTCTTCACTGGAACCTTGCTTCAGTCACAGCAGCCTGTCAGACATGCTGACTCTATGGAAAAACTTAGTAGAAAATAAGTTCCCTAAATGCCCATCACGGTGTAACTCTGTGAAAACATGTGAAACAGCATGCTCATTTTTTAAAGCAGGTACACAGACATAACCCTGGCAGGTCTAGAAAGAACTGCAATATAAAGCATCTTCTCAGCTCTACTAAATTGCCTCCTGTGCTTTTCAGATGTCATGCAGGACCAAGCATGTGCTTGTAATGCAAGGCAGGTATTGCCTCCTGCCTCCAGACTCCTGACTTCACTTACTGTTTGCGCATCAGTTTCCCAAGAGCGTGCGCCTCTATCATCCTGCATCCCCTTTTGTGACAGTTAATTATTTTCTGATCTGATAAAAAGTTTCATCAAGACATGCTGCTAGAGAACAGACAAAGTCTTCTGGAATAGCAGAGGCATGCCAACAGCGTTCATTTGCAAAGCATAACTTTCTCTAACAAGCCAGTCTTTTTCCAGTACAATGAACAGGAGAGGATGCCTGGAAACGTTAGATTACAGGGTTTTAGGCTATACTGCAGTAGTGCTAACGAGACTTACAAAAGAATCAAACTTTATAACCCATTGAAAAAATGCACCTTAGTATATATGAGCTCCTGTGTAAACTCCTAAAGAAACTCCTAGTATATATGAATTCTATATAAATACTCCCTAGTATATATGAGGATTTGGATAGAGTGTGGGTTCTGTTAATGGCATGAGTGTGACTGGAGGACTGTATATTTGCAAGTTATTGTTGACAAGCAGAAGTTGTTAAAAGCCATGCAATGGGAAACTACCTCTTCAGTGTCTGCATACAACTCTACCACAACAGTCACAGAACTAGGTCTGTCTATGTCAAATTGGTTAGTACCTATTGGATAGCAGCAGTGATCAACAACTGAACACTAATAGTTTTGAATCAATAAATGACTCACATTGTCTTCTTGTCTTATGTGGGGTTTAGTGAGTTAGGTGGTGTGGATTGACGGTTGGACTTGATGATCCTTGAGGTCTTTTCCAACCTTAACAATTCTATGATTCTATGAAGATGCTTTTTATAATGTTTTTAGAATTTGATAGAGTAAATAGACAGAAACTGCTGTCTAGATCATCCTAGATATTCCCACACATGTCGTAGAAGCAATCATTATGAGATATCCACTCATGACATTTGTGTGTCCTTCAGGGTAAAAACCCTGAGTGTGGAAGCAATGACTCTTGGACTCGGCCAGCTAGGATTAAATGCATATTTAATTAATTAACAATAATTAATTAATTAACATTAATACTCACATTTTTAAATACTCCTCCAAGAATAGTAAGACCATTGATGGAGGAAACAATGGAGAGAAAAAGAAGAAGAAGAAAAAAAAAGATCGATTTTTTTACTGCATAGAAATACTACTAAAGTTTTGCTTCAGTTAGTAGTGTAATTGACTAAAATGACATACCTGATATATATCTGTAATCTCTCTCCAATTGTCTGATTGAAAAATAGACAACTAGTGTAATTTCACTGAGCCTGTAATGCAGCTGGATAGACTATTAAGATTTCTTTGCCCTGGATTATCTGGTATAATGCTGAATATATAGGCAGAATTTACACAATTGCTTAAAAATCAGTGCAGTGCTTCAGACTTACATACAATGCATTCAATAATGCTCTTTCAGTGTGCAAATGAAGTGATTCAAATAATGCACAGACCACCAACCTCAACTGTTTCTCCAAGTTCTTGGAAGTACAGAAAACATGTATAAAAACCAATCTTCAGTTATCTTCTTGGGTCACCTGTAATTTCACATAACTCCTACTGCAACAGAAGAAGCAATCACTGTCAAATAACTATAGTACAATTCTTGGAGCTAGAATAATTTGGTTCCTCTGTTTTAGAATTTAGTGTATAAATTACTCAACAATCAAAGGATAATTTTTATAATACACAGAAAACTGGAATATATGAATTTTAAACATGAACTAATACACAATGATATGAGCATAACAATAACTTATAAAAGCTACTTGCACTTTTCAAATCTTATTTTTCAAATACTATTTATTTTTACACTGATAAAACCAATATTTTATTTATACGTATACAAACCAGTAAAGAGTATACGTTGTCACCTTACCCAGTTCTGTTATTTTTAAATGTCACCACGTTTTGGATATACACCATTCAGTGTCAAAGATAAGAGATAAAATTAATGGTAATGTATACAAAAAACTCATATGGGGTAATGCCAAATCATCTGTGATAAAAAAGCTCACTACAGTCATAAACTTGATGTGGTATTAAACTGTAGATGTTTCCATTTAAAGGAGTTTCTAGACTGTCTCAGTATTTTTAAGACATAATTTTTTTTACCTATTCTAAGCAATCGTTTTTGGAATCTCTTTCTAAAACCGTGTGTTTCACTCAGCTCATAGAAATGAGGGTGACCGTCTAAGAGATGCAGGCAGGAATTGTGGCTCCTAACACCTATTCAGATAAGGAGCAAAGTCTGCTAAGAGTGTTCCAGTACATACCCATTCAATTTAAAAGAGTAATTTGAGTGGAACTTCAGAGTTAAGCAAAATGGTTGATACTGAACCATTTTAAAAGCTTCTGGGAGCACTTTCACATCTTCATGATCTGTAACCATAGATGTAACCAAGGATGGATACTGACTCGCCCTGGATCTGACTGCTCAAGGTTCTGTTGCTTTTGGAAATAAATGTTTGTATTCATTTCAAATGGTTTGGTTCTGTTTTCATTTTCACATTGCATACCAAATACAATATGTTGTCAGAACAAAAGGGTTTGATCAGCCCCAGGCTTGTTTTCCCTGAACTTTCTTTCTCTCTCTTCAATTTGAAGAAGCCAGGTTTTCATTTTGAGTTAGAGTAAAGCAAAATGTCAAAGCCTCTATATATTGTAGGAAACATTTCCAACCTTTGCAGATTTCAACTCAATATAGACAAAAATGGTATTTAAAGCCCCACCCTTATGTAAGCTGGTTTCAAAATTGTGTTTGGATGGGGTGTGATCCACTGCATGCTTTTCTGTCTACTGTAGTGAAAGCCACATTTGATTTGGCTCATACTCACAGAGAATGTGTGTTACACAATTGCTCGTGCCCTCTGAATGTAGAATTATGGAGTTGGTTTTTTTGAAAATGAAGATCTGTGTGTCTCTCATTCAAAGAATACAAGCTGCCTGGTAATATGATATGAATATTTCTTCACACATACCAAACTGGCTGACAATTATGCAGAAACGAAAGAAGGGAAGGTTGTGAGAGAAGGGATCGAAACAACCCAAAATTCTGCCTGGAAGAAAAAGTGAACAAATGCTTCATCTGAACTACCATATCACAGTCTTGCCTTCAGAAAACTAAATTATTTGAGTGCAAACACCTATACATATGTAATCACTTACTAGATGGAGGTATATCTGTATACTACAGAATCTATATAACTACAGAAAAATAGCAAAAGAACTGATGATGTTAAAACTCTCAAATCCTATGCAGAGAAACATGACACTAAAGTCTATCCAAATGTGCATCTAAGGGCAGGTTAGGTTCCCTGAAATCCACATGTGAGAAGACTTGAGTAATGATGGTTTTAGACATATCAGAAAAGGAAAGAAACACAAGTGTCCTGGAGTTTTGGAGAAACTGCTTTGAAGAATATTCAGATCCCTTTGAATCTTACTATCCAGTTCAGAAGGAAAGAATTAAGCATCCATCCATCAGTTATTTTTTCTAATGATGCCAGGAGTTCCAAAAGTAGCCTAAAAAACCAAAGTATTCAATATTTTGGGATTCTTGATTAGCTGAGAGAAATTTGGAGAGAATAAGCAATAAGTACATTTCCAGCACAGCAGATAAGAGAGTACAGAAAAAGGAGAGGAAGAGCAAGAGGACACTGGATAAACTGCTTTAAATCTGTATGCTACTATTAGCATAGAAGTATTGACTTTACATATCTTGGCTGATTAATGTAAAATAATTTTCTGGTTTTGGAAGTTAAAACTTAACTCTGGTTTTACAAAAGAAACAATATTTCATGTTTAATCAATGTGAAAATGTTGCCGAAATTATTCAATATATGTTATAATAGACTCCTCAAATGTATTTTTCAGTGTGCTCACTCAGTGAAAATGGCGCTACACCAAAGGAAGAGGAACATTCTGTATCTGTTTTTCTTTAGAACTTGGCTATGCTATGAATAGTTTGCCATATAGCTGCCCCATTGGCTGTGGAGTGTTTGTATTTTTACTACAGTGAAACTCTGCAGAGGAAACACAGGTGCCACATAGAGAAACCCGAGTTAGTTCTGAACTATCTGCTTCTGCTTGTTTGGTACAGCTCAGCACTGTCCCAAAATGCAAGCTCAAAGCCTGATGTCAGCTTTGCTCAATCCCGTCTCTGTATGGAACTCAGTATGTATAACCTTACCCAGAGACACTGCATCAGGAATACAATGGGTGAGGCATGTGAAGCTGTCTTGTTTAGAAGCTGAGTTGGCTGATAATAAAGAATGGCAGAGGCCAGTGTAAAGGTATTTTTTTTAAGATTTTTTTTTCCTGTTGACCTTTTGACATTTATCTGACAGAACCTCATCCCACGCTGTCCTTCTAGAGTTTGAGAGGAACCTGTCACTGTAGCTACTGTATCAGCTCATTCCTTTATTCGGAAAGGGCAAAGCATCAATGGTGTTATGCATAGCCTTCATTTGTCAGCTATTATGCCATTGAACAGAAGCGTTATTTTTCATTGAAAGTCTCCATAATTTATTTTTTTGTTATGCTTATCTCCCAGAAGAATGTCACTATGTCTTGCTGATGAGAATAATAGAATCACAAAATCATAGAATGGTTTGGGCTGATCATCAAGTTCCAACCCCCCTGCCATGGGCAGGGACACCCTCCACTAGCCCAGGTTGCTCAAAGCCTCATCCAGCCTGGCCTTGAACACCTCCAGGGATGGGGCATCCACAGCTTCTCTGGGCAACCTGGGCCACTGCCTCACCACCCTCACAGTGAAAAATTTCTTCCTAATGTCTAGCCTAAATCTGCCCTCTTTCATCTTATAGTCATTACCCCTTGTCCTCTCACTACACTGATAAATAGAATTAGTGATTCTTTATATTCAGGGCATGCTAAAAGTTTTCTCTCCAACTCATGCTCAGATGTGCTGTTATTCACATAATTTTAAAGGTAATTGCAAAGGTTTTACATTTCAATGTAAAAGACTATAGCTTTTACACCTTCACTTGTTTATACTTCACATTTAGTACACTACTGGATTATTGTCATTATTTATTGTTCCATTTGTCCAATAAGTTCTTGTACTGTAGAAAAGGGAGAGGTTTGTTCAGACACGTCCTTCTTAAAATAACTGATTGATTGATAAACCAGATAGTGATTTTTCTTCCCACTCTTTGTGTTTAATGGGTTTGGTTTGATCTGTCTTGTTGCTTTTTAAAGGAAAATCAAAAGGAAGGGGAAAAAAGTGTCCCCTCTTCCCTCTTCCAATTCTTTATGATGTGGGTAATATGTATTTTCCCAAGTATGTGTTTTAACCTTGAGATTTATTTTACAATATCAGGCTGAAAATATCAATTCCTTTACCGAAGAGCAAATCTAGCCATTCAGAGAGTGAAATATACCCAAGTTCTAACAAACACAAGGGAAAACCTCTTGCTTCTAGTTGAAATCAGAGAGAACCCACTTCTTGGGATGTTTTGGGAGATGAAAGGGAAAAAGCTGACAAGGTAATAAAAAATGAATTAGTGCTATAGCATTTAAGGATATTGTGTTTATTCTGTTTACAAGACCAGTTTCTTGTATTCCAAGCTATGTATTTAAAATTGTTCACTGAAAATATTTCCTTGTTCCAAATTTTACCAGCAGATTTCACAAGTTGGAGCAAAATACTCAGAAGTACTTTTCATATATGAAGTCCCAGAAGGAGTGGGGAAGAAACTGTATGATGTCATTTAATAACCAGCCTCCTAATATATATGCACAAAAACCAAAAAGGTTTGGACCATTGATATTACTTCTACCACTTTATGACTCTTGAGTGCTTACTTTAACAACCTTATTGTCCTCTTGCTGTATGTTTCGTATGTGATACAAAGAGATGAATAGTAGTCATTAATTGGAATGGAATGGTTTTAAACTAAGAGAGGGGAGATTTAGATTAGATACTAGGAGGAAATTTGTCACTCAGAGGGTGGTGAGACACTGGAACCGGTTACTGGAGCCCAGAACTGGACAAAGGACTCCAGGTGTGGCCTCACCAGTGCTGTGTAGATGGGTGGGGTAGTTATAATAATAATAATGTTGTTATTACTTGCTATGCTTACTCTGGTTTTCCTTCAGAGCCCAGTGCATCTCTAAATGGTGGGGAATGAATGAGTGGCTTTCCATCTCCAAATCTCTCTGTGAGAGAGAAAGACTTCAGCAAGCCCTCCATCCATATCAAAGCTATGAGCTCTAACACTTTAAAGCCTTGGGGCTGGAGGGTCAACTAAAAAAGAGGTAAACTCTGTACAACTGCTATTTCCATTGATCCCATTTCTACTTAAATAAATGAATAGTTAGAGGGAAGAATCACCTCTCATCACAAGAGCCTGGCACTTCCCCTTTAAAGTCAGATCTTTCTCACTTATAAGTGCTAATGCCAGATAAGGAAGGGAAGATGTAACTTTTTGCTGAAAGAGGACTAAGATCAGGGTTAAGTTTAGGATTAGAAGGATTTAAGCAGGAAACAAATCCTCAGTTGCATCAAATTCCTGGTTGGTGCAACTGCTGAGGACTAAATGCTGAACAACCAAACTGGTTACCAGTGTGTCTTGACTTAGGTTGAGCACAACGGCTCACATCTGTTGGCAGTGCGCATCTCACTTCCATTCTCATCCTTGGGCAGCTCTGTCTTTTGTCCATCTATACTCTGGTAATCCCTTTGGCCAAAGGAAATACTGAAAACCTCATTCTGCCCATGTGACATGAGTGCAGGGTCTGTTCTCTCACTCCTGCAATGGCACTTAATTAAGTGTGTGAAGTACCTTGTGCATTTTTTTGGCAATGGCAGGTAACTTCAGCAGAGCCCTGAGTGCAAATATAGTGAAGTGTCATGTGACAGCTGATATCCTTTCCCCCCATACAGAAATAACCACTTCCTTTTGAAAAAAGTAATTCAGAATATCTGAGTCATTAGAATTCTGTTTCACAATGTGATTTCCATCACATTGCTGTTTTTGTGGTTGGCTTACCATGTGAGTTATCTATACCAGTCTTTTTTTCTGTTTCAGATTCATACGCTTCCAGTCTCTAAGAAAAAAAAAAAAAAAAGATAAAATTTTGAAGCAAAATATGATATTTTATGAATTATTGTGGATTTTTGTTCTGTTTCCACCCCCCAGGTATTCTTATCTGACTTATTTGAGTTATGTTAGTGATAGAATTGATACTTTCTGTCCAATAGTTTGATGCAGGAGGCTGTTGCCTATAGCATTAGTAAAAGTAATCTCGATTAAGAGAGCCAAGAAACCTGCTGAGTAAATCAAGTAGGATACATAGATTTAACTAGCACTATTAATTCAATTTATTTACTACTAATACTACTACTATTATTAATAATACTAAGGGAAACTGAAAATGACAGGAAGTTAGTAGTAACAAACTTCTTTTTATTTCCTCCAGTGTCCTGTCTCTCCCATCTCTTATAGTGTTTTCAGTGTCTAGGCAGTGTTCATTTATCAAAGGCCCAATATAATTAAACAAACAAGTTGCACAGTCTTTGAGTCCTCTCTCTGTATTACTTCCAGCCCAACCTTCCATTTAGATGTATAATTGCCTCTTCTAGGAAAGCATTTCACATTTGCTTACCTACCTCAGCTGCTTAACATCTGATCCTTATCTTGTCTTTTACTTAAATATTTGCCCATCTTCCAGTCAAGAGGTATTGAAGTTGCTTCCTTTCCCTTTGTTATTTCAGCATTTGTGTAGACATAGTTTTATTGCCATAGTTTCTGTGCAAGATAACCTTACAAGAGGAGTTTTTTGAAAGCATAAAAAGGCAGGTAGTTGTAGTCTTATTTTAAATGTTGTAGCCTAGAGGTATAAGAAACATGAACAGAGGCTCAGCTGTCATTGAGGTACATATCCCATGAACATACACTCAGCTTACATATTTGGGACAGGCATTCTGCAGCTAAACCTAGGAACTTGAGTCAGGATCTGGAAGGTGGACTGACACAGTTTCTTAGATGTGAAAACAATTTTCCAGGTTTCTGGGCTTTTCAAGTCCATAGTTCTTACTTAGGAATATTTGTACTATAATCTTGTAACTTTTGTTTCACCTATGAAAAAGCTTTTACTGGCAGACAGAAATCAATATTCTACCTTGATAGATGAATTCAAAGGAGGGAGTAAGAAAGTGGAGGCAGCATTCAGTTTCTGAAGTAACTGTCTTTTAAAAGACTCCTGAAGGTAATGGACACTTTTGTACACCGTATTAAAAACTGAAATTATAATTTCATTGTGAAACAAGCAAGGTATTAGATCTCTATTCAGAGGAAACCCAGTTTTCCTCAGTCCAGGAGGTTTCTCCAGTGCATTGATGATAACTTCCTGATGCAAATGGTGGATGAGCTGACTAGGAGAGGAGCGATGCTAGATCTTATTCTCAGGAATAAGGAGGGTCTGATTGAAGCAGAGAAGGTTGAGGGAAGCCTTGGTTTCAGTGACTGTGAGGTGGTAGAGTTCAGGATCTAATGTGGCTGTAACAGAATACTGAGCAGAATCACAACCCTGGACTTCATTAGGGCCAACTTTGGCCTTTTCAAGCAATTGCTAGGGGAAATCCCGTGGGACAGGGTACTTGAAGGTAAAGGGGCCCAAGATAACGTTCAAGGACTGCTTCTTCCAAGCTCGAGACTGGAGCATCCCAACAGGAAGGAAGTCTAGAAAGGGTGCCAGGAGACCTGCATG
>NW_010121566.1:0-1035 GCF_000699245.1 Pterocles gutturalis
CCGTCATCTTGGCCCAGGTCCATCGTGGCGCCCCAAGAGCACGGCAGCGTCTTGAAGGACCATCCCAAGGTCCATGATGGTGCCTCAAGGCCATGTGTTCCTCTTGAAGGACCATCCCAAGGTCCATCATGGCACCCCAAGGTCCACGATGGTGCCCCAAGGTCCATGTCTCCATCTTGAAGGACCATCCAAGGACCCCTTGTCTTGGCCCAGGTCCATCATGGCACCCCGAGGCCATGGGCTCGTCTTGAAGGACCACCCCAAGGTCCACGATGGCGCCCTGAGGGCCTTCAGCAAGCACCAGCGCACCCACCTCGCCTGACCCGCCGCCGGCTCGCGTTGGGCGTGCCGGGTCCTTCGCGGTGCCCCAAGGCCACGGCTTCATCTCGGGCGAAAATCCCAAGGTCCGTCATCTTGGCCCAGGTCCATCGTGGCACCCCAAGAGCATGGCAACGTCTTGGAGGACCATCCCAAGGTCCATGATGGCGCCCCAAAGCCATGGGTTCGTCTTGAAGGACCACCCCAAGGTCCATGATGGTGCCCCAACACCATGGCTACGTCTTGGAGGACCACCTGAGGGTTGCTGTCTTGGCCCAGGACCACTTCTCCACCTTGAAGGACCACCCCAAGGTCCCTGATGGTGCCCCAAGGCCCCGAAGGACCACCCAAGGGTCCCCCATCGTGGCCCAGCTCCGCGTCTCCGTCTTGAGGGACCATCTCGTCCCCGTCCCCCCCCGAAGGCCGCGTCCCCACGTCCCCGCCTCCGTGTCCCCGTCCCACCTCCAGACGTCAATAAATACCTGTCAACGGTGGTGCTGGGGTTAACTGGGGGGTACTGGGAGCACTGGGTGGCATGTCAGGGGTTACTGGGAGCACTGGGAGGGAACTGGGAGATACTGGGAGGACACTGGGAGGGACTGGGGGGGCACTGGGAGCACTGGGACTGGGAGGGACTGGAGGGCTCTGGGGGGACACTGGGAGTTACTGTGAGGGACTGGAAGGGCACTGGGAGCACTGGGGAGGCACTGGGAGGGA
>NW_010121567.1:0-26867 GCF_000699245.1 Pterocles gutturalis
ATATTTGTATGTATTACTATTATTATTGTAATAATTATTATTTTCAATTTTATTGTGGTTTATTTATTAAATTGTTCTCATCTCAACCCACAGGACTCTTTTCCCTTTACCCCTTTAATTCTCTCCCCATCCCAAGGAGGGGGGAAGGTGAGTGAGTGGTTGTTGTGGTTTTTTTTTCTGCCAGCCAGGGTTCAAAACCATAACAAGTTTAAAATAAATTAGAATCCATTTTCTTCACTCACCCCATTCTGGGCTCTGCTGAAATTGCCAAGAATGTATCCAAGCAGCATCAACTATGAGGATGATTTCTGGATTGGTGTAACTGGGAGATAAACTGGGATCAACTAGATCACAGGAAAGACATGGTCCTTGAGCAGAACCCCGCTAGCGTTGGCTGACCCAGAGTGGTACCAGTTTAGTGAACAAGACTTAAGGAGGATTCACGATGAGCTTCCTTACATTTGCTCAGCCAGCTTAGGTTAGTCTAAAAACCATTTTTGATTAAGCACTTTTTCATGAAAGGAGACTTTCAATTCCCAAACGGAAAAATTATAAATCAAGCACCACTGTTAAGCTGCGCTTTTACTATTGGATCTGGTTGGGGTTTACCTTTCGTTTGGGACTAAAGGCAAGTGCTTCCAGAATTCTTCACCTTTTGTTTTTTTGTGGGTTTTTTTTTGAGAATAAGTTTTCATTTCATTTGAGAAATCTTCTCAAAAGAGTTTGGTTGAAGTGTTCTTTTGTTTTTGTGGGCAAAACTCCAAGAAACCTATTTTGACCAGAGATGTCAGGCTTCTAGACCTTTGCAGCAGTAACCAACAGCAGATACTAATTTTCTTCAATCCAGATGATCTCTGATGTTATCGTGGGAATGGTGAGTGTGGACTAGGAAGGCAAACATATGTCAGCCTGGCATGCCTGGTCAACATGAGCATCTTTTGCTCTAGATCTCTCTTTGTTTTGTCTTGTCAACCATCGTGCCACGGTTTTACAGCTGTCTGTGGGCAGCTCTGTGAAGGGCAGGGGAGTGAGGATAGATGGGGGCAAATCCACCTGGAAGGAGGAGGTATTATGAAAAACTTGTTACTTTACAACCATTCCTTCTCCTGAAGGTGTCAGGAAAACAGTCCTCACGTTTGATATTCTTGGTTTCTTGGTGGATATTCAGGTAACTCCCTGTTCGGTGCTGAGAAAATGGGGTTATAACCCTAAGACAAAGTGCTATTTTTTTTTAGGACAGAATTCGTTCTACTTTATGATTCTCAAAGATACCTAAATCTGAGCTCATCAGTTTTCCCTCCCTTCCTAATCCAAGGAGAGCAGCACATGCCTGTGAGCGCCATTCACACAGGTCTAAAATGGGTCAGGCGAATGACTCGGTGGTGCTGCCTGTTTCTTTTAATGAAGAAAGATCTCCACTGATCAAGATATGCAGCTAAACTTAGGTGAGAAGGGTTTTTGTCCCAGAAACTCAAATCTGTGTCACAAGCTCAGGCTCAAATTGTCTGGTGGTCTGTCTAGTCTCTGACAAGAACAGGCGTTTGCTAACCCTTCTTGAGCAACATCGGAATTTTTCTGAGTCTGAGACCATCAAATTAGGACTAAAACCTCTGAAAGGGTGAGAAAACCTCTTCACTCCTAGAAGCAGGGAAAGACCTTGCATTTCTTAATGAAATTTCTGGTAATGTTTTCATGTTGTCCTGAACTTGAGTCGATTCAGACATCCATTTACCAATTACCAGCTGATAGTAGCACTAAATTGAGTGTAACAGTCATGATCAGATAAACTGTGAGTGTTCTTTCCATGCATCCTTTCAACGGTATTCACTTGTATTTCCTGATGCTGTATTTTAACTGCCTGGTGCAATTTGTGTGAGTCTGAATATTACATATTTTCAAAGGCGCTGAGTTGATGTGCAGTGTCGGAGCTGAGAAGGTTCATTTCACATCGCTGCTGTTTGTGACAGTGCTGGTTATGTTTCAGATCTTATGACATCTTTGAAATAATCTTGTTCCTGGGCTGTAGGTGCTTTTGGCTCCTTCATTGTTTGTGTTATATGATTCTGCTTTTAAAGTTATTTTGCTTCTTATCTTCACTGAGCTATCAACATTTCTTCCTTCTAACAAGCAATGTGGCAATGGCTTGCTATATTGTGCTAGGGACACCAGCTCAGACATTTATTAGAGCTTTGTAGTTCAATCATAGTGAGTCCAGATTCTGGGGTTCTGTCTTATTATGAGGCTTTGAGCAACCTGGTCTAGAGGAAGGTGTCCCTGCCCGTGTCAGGGGGATTTATGCTAGATGATCTTTAACGTCCTTTCCAACCCAAACCATTCCATGATTCTATGATGACGCCTAAAGGCAGCTGTTAGTTACTAATTCCTGTTCCTGGGTCTGTATCTGTTGCCACTGAAGGCAAAGACCAAACTCCTGAATAGCGTTATGAATTCATTTTGTATCATTTGGGATTGCTTTAACCTTTTCTGAAACAAGAACCAGAGCTTCTAAGAAAAGGCAGACAGAAGAGGAGGAGGAGAGCAGTGTGTTAGAGTTTAAACACATGCAAAAAAGATGGGGACTAAAAGCCTGAGCAACCCCATGGGGGGAAGAAGGGCAGCCAGCTCCCCAGTAGAGCCTGGTTTTCTTTTTGTTTTAATCTTTATAGGAATTATTAGACCTGAGACAGCTGTGCCGTGGCTTTGCTGCATGCAGCCTTTCTGACAGCTGGCCTGCTCTTTCTGACATCTGATTGCCTGTGGTGCTGATGAAGAACGTGACCTGTATTGGCAGGGCTTTGGACGGCAATACCCAGCTCAGTGGTCCTTCTCATGTTCTTCCACAAAGCGGGTGGTGTGATGCTGAAGGGCTTGGTGAAAAAAGCTGTGCTGTGGTTCCTGTGGCATTGGCTAGAATCCCTGTGAGATCTGTTAGCTGGTGGTGTAGCATGAGAGAAGGAAAGAACAACTTGATAGCCTCAAGGGTTCCCCTCACGTAAATTTTAAACAAATGAATGACTAGTGCCAAATTCACTGGCCAGCAGTTCAAAACGCACTTTTAGCTAGTCTGAAGCATCACCTGTCATCAGTTTAACACTTGTCTTTTGGGACATTTGGACAACCACAGCTGGGTCCTGTTTCCATTGTTGCTATAAAACTGAATGCAGTGTTTCCATTCTCCTCTCTCAGCTGCTATATGGTGTTTGTTATTAGGCAGTGGCCATCTATCATTCAAACTATTCAGCTGCACAATATCCAGCTATTTGTCTTGCGTTGGAAATTACTGCCAAGTGTCCCGTTTTCTTCTCGTAAGGTTGTTACGTGCCTGTTCCACTTACATTCTGCAGTGAACAACAGCAGTTGCCATTGACATCAGGGTGTTGTAAGTCAACCGTCTCTGAATTTCGAGGTGCATCCCAAGTTCCTCATCACAACATGGTTCAGATGGTGAAGGTAAGTTAACCCATTAAGGATGACTCTGAAGAACCAAAAGGCATGTGCTGTTACCTGCCTGTCAAACCACATCGCGAATTGTATAGTTAAAAAGGGTGTGCTCGTGACAGAGAACAATATATTATGTGTCACAGGAATAACACCCTGCACTTACATGTGGCTTTCCTTTTTGCAAGTCAAGAACTGTACAAGGTAACTAAATATTTTTCTGGCCTCTTTGCAGATGAAGGAACAAAGGCAGAGGACAGTAAATTATTTGTAGAGCGTACAGAGGATTGGTGACTCTGCTGAAGTATCAAAGTTTCCTCTCTGAGCCCAGACCGGAGCATTTCCCCTGCTCACACACAGGGTTATTAATATTCTCTCGCTGTGGGCTGCTGTTGTGCTAGGACGTTACTCTGAGGAAAAGCTTCTAATTAAATTGTTTACAGATGGGTGATCTGCTGGACTACCCACACGGTGTCTTAATGAAACTGGCTTTCCTGAGGGTGTCGGGTGTTACAGAAAGTTTCAGCTGCATCGATCGGGACTGCCGAGCACATCACGGCGTTTTAGGTTCTTTGCAGGAAAATTTTCCCTGTGAATGCACCAGGGGAAGGGTGGCAGCTCAGCCCATGCTTGCTCTTTCTGAATGACTGACAGAAGCAACACAAACACCTCAAATATTGGTCCTTGTAGTCTGTATTGATGCTCTACAGGACGACACAGTTTTGTTCATCTGGACATCTGGAAGTCCATCACGTGGATTCCCTATGTGCTGTAATGGTGTCTTTTGGAAGTGTATCATGGCTATGGGACATCAGTGGCTGTAGCAGACCAATGTTTCATGGGTGGATGTTCCTGAATAATGTTCGCTTATTTGGCTATTTGTTGGCACCTGTCCTGGTTTCGGCTGGGACAGAGTTAACTTTCTTCACAGTAGCTAGTAAGAGGCTGTGTTTTGGATTTGTGCTGAGAAGGTGGCTGATACCACAGCAGCAGCTTTAGAGCAAGGTTTGTAAAACACCAGCGCGCACACAGGGGCAAATGTCTCTTACCTCCTTGGCAGGGAAGGATTTTGACAATAGATGTGTCTTGCAGCAAGGTCTGGAGCTCTGCGATGCTTGGGAAGGAGTCACCTATAGAAAGCATGCACTGGGCGGGGAGAAGGTAGCAGCTAGGATCAAGGAACTGTTGGTTAGTATAAAGCCTGTGGGCACCTGATGCTGTTTTCTTTGCACACCTTGACTCCACAGGGACGTGCA
Organism: Pterocles gutturalis; assembly: GCF_000699245.1. Classification (NCBI taxonomy): domain Eukaryota; kingdom Metazoa; phylum Chordata; class Aves; order Pterocliformes; family Pteroclidae; genus Pterocles; species Pterocles gutturalis. The sequence goes on from NW_010121567.1 coordinate 4,695, forward strand.
CCTGCTGGGTGAAATTCTGTATCCATCTTCTTTTGGAGATTGCTAGGTTTATCATAGCATTACATTTTGTCCTGCTGATTACTACAGTACTTCTGATAGTCCTCAGCAAGAACCTGAGTTGTTGTAATTCGTAATGTGGGAGAAAATACACTGATTTATCCCATGTGATTGCAGGATCTTTTGAAAGCATAGCTTAGTTTTACTTTTCAGGATAGTGAAATGGCCAGGTGTTAGTAAGGGTGCTTTTTCAAGGATTTTGAAGATGGTAAAAAAATTCTGTCATTCACCCTAGTGCTCTTTGCTGAAATTTAACTGGGGCACTTGATGGAAGTGTGGAGGTAGCCCAAGAGTCTGGACTTAATTCACTTTTTCCATTTCAGAAGTGAGTGGGAATCAGCCGAGAGGAGCTTTCAGGCAGTTTTGATAATTGGGAATCTGATGGACAGATTTTGCCGGGTTTTTTTATGTCCTTTATACAGTCAAATATGTCTCTCATCAGTCTTAGCAGGATCCCTGACTCTCATAATGATTCCACCCAGCACCGTGCAGTGCTTGCTGTCCCCTTGGAGATCAAATACAGAATATAGTGTTGAGCAGTGAGTTAAACTGGGTCTGGAAAGGCTGCTTGTTGCTCATCTTCTATTTTTGTCACAGTTTAAGAGAGGCAGTGGGGTAGGAGGATTCAATATCCAAGGGGATCTTGCAGTTTTTTTGGGAGAGAGCGGTCTCAGTTCTCTGCTGCCTGTGTAGGATCCTGAACCTGGCAGGTGCAAATAGCAGCTTCTGGTCAGTGCCATCAGCAGAAGCTAGAATATAACCCACTGTTTGATGCATAGCTCCAATTTATATCCCATTTAGGTCACATATACAATAACACTGCTACAGATCACAGAGCCCGCTGCACCTTTTGCCAACCATAGAAATGGCTGCAGAGCTATTAGCTCCTATAATTAACATTTAAACATTTGGTTAAAGCAAATCTGGTAAGAAAACCCTTCATTAAAATAGAGGTGGCAGGGTGTTGTATTGTGCTTTTCCCAGAAAGCTACATAGAAAAATTCAAAATTCTGAAACCAAGTGGGGGAATGTTAGGGTGAGCAGGGAGAAATAGCCCAGCACACCTGTGGAAGAGCACATTTTAGTTCTGCCGGCTTGTACCGACCAACAGCTTGTATTTACACCTGCCTTAGGGTCTGTCAGTCTGTGCCACAGACAGAACCCGCTGTCCACTGGGTTTCACAGCTTCTGTTGTTGTGTACATGGGTTCATCCTGTGCTGCTTGTCAACCCACAAACCACACTCATCTAATACCTCGTGAGCATCCAGATGCCCAGGCTGAGGGGTTTTCCATCCCGGGAAAGGTGTGATGCTCTGCATTGCAATCAGAATTGTGCCCATTTCCCTTCTAGGGATCCCTCTGTCTTTCAATAAAACCAGTTAACTGGGAAAGCACCAAGAGTTTTCCATTGGCTTTGCTGGGCTGCGTAGGGCAAGAGTGACAGGAAGGAAAAAACCCACTTAGTGTGAGTTTGTATATCCTAGTTTCTAATTTCTTGCTTTTTATAAATTCAACTTTTTCATAGTTTGGTACTCGGGGAGGACACATAGTGCTGGATGGTGGTTTAATGTTGAAGCTTCTTATGGAATAATAAAGAAACTTTAGGTTTTGATCTGACTGAAGACAGGCAGGAAAGCGGGTGTGAACTACAGCCTGGCAGGGCTGAGATTTCACACCATCCTGCCCTGTCCTTCAGCTCTCCCTTCTGCCCAGCCTATGCTGTGCTGGACTTGACGGCCTCCTGTTTGGATTCAAAGCAGTAAAAGGAGACCGTATGTGGTAACCGAATCCAGCCCTAATTGCTAAAGCACCCTAAGAGTAAAGCGGAGGTATTCGTGAAAGCCTTGTGTATTTGTTACCACAGATGTATTTTTTGCAAAACATTTTTGCTGTCTTTCACCTGTTTCTTTTCTCCTCTAACCCAAAGTACCCTGGCCTCCTAGGTGATGATGGTAAAGGGTTTAGTTTTAGAATAGCAGCGTTTGGACTTCACTGCAACACAAGGTTTTACCCAACCATCCACCTGCTCGTTGGCAGGTAGGCGTTAGCATCCCTGCGACTCTGGGAATTAAAATAAATGCAGCCAGCACTAGATTGTTAGTTATGGAAAGGCAATTAAGGTACTAATTGGAAAGGGGGTGCATAAATTTGACTGGCATGAGTAGGAAATGCCTGAGGAAGCTGACAATCTATCTCTACAATGTTGTTCCTCAGAAATTCTAATTAGAGATAGCAATTGGGTTCTTTTAATTTTCTTCCAAGCAACATGAAACCAATTAACTTTCTTATTGCATCTATACATTACTTTATGTACAGAACATAGAGATAGAAGACATTTCTGTTTGAATTCTTGCCTGTTGGCCTTTAACAGAAAATCAGATAGTTGCAGTGTATTAGACTATTAGAGAGTACATAGGAACGCAAATTTTTATCTTTTTCCTACCAGAAAGGAAATCCTAGACCTTTCTACTCCTGGAAGCTTTTTTGTACAGTACTTGTGATTTCTCAGCAATTTTCTAAAACCTGATAAGAATGCACATTAATTAAATTTAGTTGAAGGAAACTTCTTTGCAGTTAATCTCTGAAGTACAACTGGTGTTCTGTACATAAAGCTCCCCTTGACTATGAGTAGGCGTTTAACCAGGATTTTGGTTTGGGGCAAGGAAACATGCAAGCTTGTCTGAGCACTGTGCACATTCATACAGAGGATGAGCTTTAAATAGAAGTAGGTGTCTTGATACAGCATGGGATGATTAATAGATTTAACTTTTCCCTTCCTGTCTTTCTTCTCTTTAGGTAGAACTTATTTCTCAGGGGAAGTTCTATAAAGCTATAAGCTAAAGTCTTATGGTGATTCTAATTACTAGGGTAGGTGTTGCTCTAATGAAGAGAAATACTGAATTGTGTCTGGTGAAGGCTGGGAAGAGGCAGACACAGATCTCAAGACATTGTTTTACTCTAAGCCTTACTTTTACTTTCTTTATAAGTTCTCCCTTCATGGCTCATAAATTAAGAAGAACAACCATGATGACTTCTGAGAAACAGTGTCTGTATTTGGGGACACTCGACAAAGGGTGTAAATTGGCAGAGGCTGAAGTACCTGGCACTGTAAGTGTAGATTTAGTGTCACAGACCCCCAGCCACCCTCCATTCCATGGTGCAGAAGAAGGACGAGGCTGCCAGCCCCCGATGTAGGACCCTCCCCAGTCTTTACCACAGCTCTATCCAGCTCTGATAGACACCCAGCTCTCTGTTCAGGCATCACCCCTAAATAGGTACAGTTAAATGATAAACCAGTTTCTCTGTTCCTCAATAAAGCAGTACAGGGAACCTGTCCTTTATTTCCTCACAAACTGCACTGAGGTCCTTGGCAGAGGTTTAAAGCATGACGTGAGTCCTCATTATTTGCAGCAGCGTGGTCCAACCTTGCCAAGTGCTAGATGTGGAGATCCCATCCCCGTGATCTCTCGCTCCGGGGACATAACCTTCTTTTTTCTCTGGAAAATCAACCGTTTCTATCTTCTGTGCTACCTCCTCTGCCTCTCCAGCAGCCATTGCAACCACTCTTGGATGGGGAGAATGGGGCAGGGTGGGATGGTTGCTGCTACCTAACACACTGTGCAGGGATGTTGGTGCTGTACACGTGGGTGTTTAAGAAGCAGAGGCAGTAACTCAGACCCATGTTGAGCCTGTGCAGGCTCAGGAAGGGGTGGTAGGACAGTCAAGCTGCTTTAAGACATGTGACATGTGCCCCCCTCTCTGCTGGGAACAGGGCAGCAGGTTGGTCAGTGGGTTTGCTCACGGATCAGGAGTCAACTCAGAATTTATCAGCATTCAGAGGGATCTTGAATAGGTGGAATCAACTTTTTTGGCAATGCAAAATAGCCTTAATTAGCATGGCTGCAGTGAGTGTAGGCACTGCGTTGGGAACCCAGGAGTCTCTTTTGCTGGAGGAGCACCTGTCCCTTTTTCCTGGCCAGTAAGTATCACAATTAATCTTTTTTCAGTGTGTTGGTTACAGGGGGAATGCTGAAACTCCACATTTGCTTTCTGAAAATGGGAACTATCCTTTGGCTGAGTGCTGCTGGATGCATTTGAAGAGGTCCTGCCCCGCCTTCCTAAAACAGCAGCGTTTCAGAGGTGATTCAACAATTTCTGCTTAACCATCTCCTCCTGGTGAGCCCAGAGAGAAAACACTGGCTGCATTACACAAATTGGCATAACAATATTGAGAGCTGTGATTTTTCTTTCTTTTTTTTTTTTTTTTTTTTTTTAAAGATGCCAAGAGAGTTTAAAGAAGTGGTGAAAACTGTTTTAAGCCAGATTGGATTTAACATTAAGGAAATACCCTTAGAAGGGACATTTCAGGAAGCTGAACTCAATAGCTTACTTGTTCATATTTATTGCTGTTCTCTAACCTGTGGGGTGATGAGAAGTAGAGTCTCATGCTGCATATACACTGTACCGCAATACTTTCTGTAAAGTACAGCTTGTGTGTGTGTGGTGTTGCTGTGTGGTGCAAGAACTAGTTTTGTGCTACGAAATTCGATTTGATTAGCTAGAGGGAGCTCTTTGTCTAACATACATGCCATTTCAGCCCTGCTTTTTCTCGTCATTAAACAGTAATTTTAATATCAACCTCTCATGACTGTTGTTTTTCCAGAATCATTTTAAATTGACATTTAAAGATTTGTAGTACGTTTTCTGGATAAGAACCTGGTTTTGTTGAGTTTGTTTGCTGGTCTGATCTCCAGAAAAAGTTTGGTGACCCTGGGAGATGACCAGCTTCCCTTGCGATGAATTCCTGCTACAGTGGAAAGGTAAATAACTCAATATCTCTTTAAAAAAAAAAAAAATCTCCTTTTTAGTATCTGAAGTTTGTAGAGCTGCAGGTAAGTGAGAAGCATATCACGCTCATGTGCTTGCCCATAACAGCCTGATCCGAAGCTCTTTGCTGTCTGTTGGATGTCACTCATTTACTTCAACACTTTGACCCCAATTATTTCACGCTGGAGTTGTGGCTTCATACAGGAAGGTTTCTGTGTCTGTTTTCTTTGAGAGTTTGTGAAGGCTCTGTAGGTTTTCTTGTATAACAGCTTCTCCCTCCTCTCACATTTGGATTTGGTGAAAACGTTTTGGTGCTTCATCTTGCAACTATTAATGAAATAAACCCTGCGCCATCCCATGAGCCCAACAATGCCAGTGTTCCCAGTTTACAGGTGGAAGAACTGAGGTGCAGCACAAGCCACCAGTGTCCATTGAGACACGCAGGATTTCTCTGGCAAAGCCACAGAGCCCCCCCAACCTTCCTGTTTTGCCTTTGCTGTGTGGCTTAGGTTGCAGTGCTCGCAGGCTTTGCACGGGTGTCAAGTTGCACATGGGCTGAGCTCCAGCTTGAAGGGGGCATGCTGCACCTCAGCCATGAAAATAAAAATCACAGTTTGAAATATTTCTTCTAAACAACCTGGAGGGGCAAGGTACGGTTTGCCCTTTCCTGTCCCTCAGGTGACTTTTGCAGGACCTGCTTTCTAGATGCTCTTTAGGAACATCAATCAGTCAGTTTCGTCTGTAGGGGAGCACAGATGAAAACAACATTTTCTTCCTTATCTGCAGTCAAAGATGCTTCAATTGGCAGCTGTTGCTGAAGTCACTTCCAATCTTGTCTTGCAGAAATACACTGACAGTTAATGTGCACTGGCTTTCACTTCTCCCCATCACAGACTGCCAGGAGCTGGAGCTGGTCCCACTGGGGATACTGGCCACCAAGTCTGCAAGTTGGTGTGTTTATAGAGCAAGAGAGACAGAGTGGGGAGATGGAGGAATGTTTTACCTACAGATCTCATCCCAGACTGGGGATCCTGGAGCTGGCAATGATTTTCAATTTTGTTTGTTGCTGTTGGGTCTGTTTTTCCTGTGCCTGCCTGCCCAGGGACTGCTTCTCCCCCTGTGTTTGCGCAGGGCTCGGCGTTTCTGTAGCACAAGAAATGAGAGCAGCAGCTGTCATCACAGGTTGTATGGATAGCAGTGCCCATATGCAACTGTTCTCCAGGAGAGAGAAACCATGACAACATTCATCACAGCTGTATCTGTGGACCATATCTAAGCACAGATTTACAGGGGACAGGCTAAGAAAGGTACAGTCCACCCTGACCAGCACCAGCCACTGAAGCATGTTCCCCCATCGCCTGATAAGGACACAGCTGTGTAGCTGTGTGGTCCTGTGCTTATATCACAATGCATCTGGCCCTGTGGTAAGGTCAGGGGGATTCCTAGTGCCGCTATAATTCTTTTCTGGCTGGTGACGCATTGAAACTGCTCCATAGCCTCAGATTTAATTTCTTTAAAATTCCCAGCTCTGAGATATCCGCCATTAAAAAATCCCTGGCTGAAAAGTTCCTGCCAGGTTAGTCAGGCCAGGGTAAGAGCCTGCTGAATTGTTTGTCTGTGGTGTAAGTAATTTATTGTACATATATATGTTGTAAATAGCTAGTTTGGGAGGAAACTTATAGAGTGCAATTGTTGAGAGAGATAAGCCAAGTGGTGCAGGCTGGAAGTCTTGGAGCTGCCTCAGAGACTTGACTCCACTGGTTCAGTGGAAAACAATGAAAAGGATGTGAGGATCATTTGATACCTGGTTTAGACACCAGCGACTTTGTGGCTACACTGTAAGTGTCTGCAAATGAAGCAGACGTCTGAGCTCTCATAGCTGGTGATGATGTAGGAGCGGAGATGTCTGCTTCACACTGCGTGGAGTCATTCTCTAAAACGTTGGTTGACTATCGACTACACTGGGATCTTAGACACCTGGCTTCCATGTGTAGAGCTGTGGGTAGTCACTTACATATAGGTCTGTTCATCTGGAGCTGAATCTTACTGTAAATTAATAGAAAATATGACTTGGAGAGATTTAGAAGAACATAGTTGTTCAGCCTAAATATGAAAAGACTGAAGAGGAGTAGTGCTAGTCCTTAAATACACAGAGGACTGCTACCAAGAATGATTTGTTTTCCAAATCCCTGGAGGATAAGATGAGAAATGATGGATTTTGGTTGCATCAAGGAGGATTTAAGATAGACATCACAAAAAGCTTGGTAATAACATACTGAATAGATTTACTGAGAAGGATGTAGATCTGTCAATGTTGGAGGTATTTGTCAACAGCTATAGACAAATATCTGTCAGAGGAGGTTGGCTTAGATTCCTTCCAGTTCAGCGACTGAAAGATAAGGTGACTTTAATATTGTAATATGATTGAAAGACAATGTATAAAATACTGCACAAATCACAGCTTCATTTATAGAGACAGTTCCCTGCCTTGGATGTGGGGATGTCATCAGACTGTGTGGGTTACTGACCATACTTACCATTTTGCTGAGGAGTCACTGTTGTGACAGCAAGAAGAGATACGTCTTTCTGGAGCAATGCAGAGGCAGTTTGGTTTTCAAAGGCTTAAGCCACTTAAAAAACAGAGTGGAAGACACCTTTAAAGGCAGGTGGTATGAGCATTTCTGGTAGCATTTTGTCTGCTAAAGGAATCCCATCCACCATTTTGAAACCGTAGCCCATCGTGTCATGCAGAAGCAGCTGCCGAAGCTGCAAGAATCTTATCAAAACCATTTTCTTATCCCACCATTTGTATTCTATCTTAAGGCTGAGAATTTGCAATATGTACATAAGAAATGCTTAGATACTGGATTTTCCTGGCAAAAAAGTAGGGAGATATGAAATCTGCAAAGGCATTTGACATGAAGTCGTTTAAGCCTTGTGAACTGCTGATATCAAAACCTGTGTGAACTAGAGCACATCCCACCATTTGTATTCTATCTTAAGGCTGAGAATTTGCAATATGTACATAAGAAATGCTTAGATACTGGATTTTCCTGGCAAAAAAAGTAGGGAGATATGAAATCTGCAAAGGCATTTGACATGAAGTCGTTTAAGCCTTGTGAACTGCTGATACAGCATGTTTGGGTAGGGCTATCTACTGTAGCTATTATAAATATCAAGCAATATATTACTGTGGCTGTGTTATCTCTGACAAGATTAAGTGCATTCCTGTCAGAGAGAATTTTCCAATAAAGATTTCATTGCCTGTTCCCCCCATGCAAAATGATAAGTGACCCTGATATTTCCCTGCTCTACTTTATCAATAAAAATTGTTCTGGTTGGATTATTTCTATTTGTCTCCCAATGAAGTGACATTTTGTTGATGTGTCAGTCAATTCTGGAATTGAGAAAAACATATCCACTCAAATTCACATCCTAATAGTAGTAGATATGTACCACACACTGAAATATGCTGTGCTGTGCTTTTAATCTGCTTTACTCATAAAAGCATAAATCACCCATTAAAAATAATTAACCGAGGTGAGGGAATAGATTATTTGATGAACCAGATTGCTCACTGAGAATCGTAGCATCACTCGCTAAAACAGACATATGATGATATGGCATTGGAGACATCAAAACTGATTTAGGAAGAAACACTACCAGTGTTAAATCAAAGTTACTGCTTATAGAGCAGAATATATGGTCTGCAGGTAGACATCCTAAGGACCACGTGGGGTCAAATGAATATTAAATATTCAGTGCTACATGTGAAAAATGCAACAGAAAGGTCTAAAATATGTACAGGGACCTGAACTGATGACAGTGGCTGCTGCATCAACGTCTGCCATTGTGACCTTTTCATTGCTCCTAATGCATCCATTTCCAGGGAACCTCAGCAATGCTGTGACGAGCCCTCCACAGTCAATTGTGCCCAGCACAACAAAGGCAGTTGAGATTTCCCTGTTGGCACAGGTGAGCTTGCCCAGAATAAAAGTTGCCTCTTGGCATCTGTGTAGATTGGGGAATCTCAGGATGGCTAAGGCTAATTTCCAGGGCTTCTTGTGAAGTGTAAATCCCATTTTAAGAGTATTTTTAGCTGTTGTGAGATGCTAGAGAGAGCCTGTGGCCAAAGAAGTAGGAGCTTGGAATATCTGACTGTTCCTGGCTTGGAGTATCAGGGAAACTGTTGCAGGTGGTATGTGGTGGAGATTGCAACCAGAGTTACACCTCCACCAGGAGCAGACTAAGGCTCTTGTTAGTCCCCACGCATGAGAGGAAGAAGGTGGAAGAGCAATTAGGAAAGGCTGAGGCTGGTGAGAGTGTATCTGATTTAGTGTGGAATTTACTATTTAAACTGAGGTGTGGAGTGAAGCAAAGAGCCCAGAAAAGGAGCAATGAGCTGTGCCTAGAGAATTGACACCATGGCATGGATGAATGATTTCTTCCATCCAAACAAAGACTCATAGGTTCTTCTTAGACCACTGGCTTTTCTGGTGGCCTTGGACTACCTGAGTAGCAAGATCAGAGGCCAGGAAACTTGATGTGACTCTGCAGTAGTTAGTGTTGCTGGTTCTGAAGGATCTGCAGCTGTTTTCATAGGTGACATAGTTTTCATTGCCCATTATGATGTCAAGTGTGTTAAATTTATGATGCAATGTGTTTATTTTAATATGCAGCGTCTGCATCTCACCAGCCACATATATTTTAATCTTTAATGTAGCCATCTCATTGTATGATAACACTCTTGCATATTTACTCACAGTCTCTTTGAACGGAGAACTGAACAGCATCTCATGGCATTTTACTAATTAAATAGATTGTGTGTTTTGCTGGCAGTGTGTTGTGAACATTAACTTCTGAAAGCTTTTCCATTTATCATTGTCTCATTCTTTGGCATTATGATTACTGCAATTTTATATGTGATAAGACTTTACAGCAAGTTAGACTGTATGTCAGAAATTCCTGCCCGCGGCAATCTGCTCCGCGAGATAGAAGTGTAATGGGATTCATAATGTTCACTCACACTCTCTCTCCATCAGCATTTCCTTCCTTCTCTTGACTGAGGGTTTTATTTGTCTCTCTCCCTGTTCCATTTGGACTGTGGGGAGGGGGGCAATGCTCGGTTTTGATTTCCTGCTTTAACCTTGACTATGAAAGGCTCTTTCTTATCAGGAAGCTGTTAGGTGCTGTTTAAAAAGGCCTGGATGCTGGAGGAGAGTGTGGCTGTGAATAGGATGTGAGGATATGTGCTCTCACAAGTGCAATCGAAAAAACCCTGCCTCTTAGGATGTGGAAGAAGCTATTCCATCCCCAAACCTCTAGCTTGGTGGCACTGTTCAGGCAGGGTGTGAGGCATAAAACCATGTAGCTCAGCACTTGCTTGCTCCTGGCACCGAGTGAGGTTTATGGAGCAGTTTGTAAACACCCATGTTGGCTTTAGGGTTGGTGCTGCTGTTGCTATTGCTGTTGGTTCCTGTTTGTGCCCATTTTCTACTGTCAAAAAGCCATGGCCATCAGTCTGAGTAGTGTTTATATCCCCTAATTTAGGATGTGTACATTATAAAAATTTGCCTCAACTATACTCCAGTATGGAATGGAAAAAGGATTTATTTTTGGAAAAAGAGATGTATTCTAGTCCTAATTTCAGAAACTGCTGGTGGGATTTAGGGAAATTTAGGGAGAGTTAAACTCTCAGATCAAGGTGGCTGTGTGGGAGTCAGCTGCTTGAACTCCCATTTTAATCTATGAAGATCCAGTTGATGGAGCCAGCACAATGCAGAGAGCTCTTCAGCTCTGCATGAATGTAGGATGAGAAGAATACTTTCTAGATTTCACTAATTGTATGGGCTGGCTCTGTATGAGAAATGATAAGACCTCACACATAGACATCTCTGTATAGACACTGGCAAGATGTAGTGCCCAGAGCTGATGGTGCTGGATGTCAAATCTACTACGCTAGCTGCAGACTGCTACTGTGATATTTGTCCCTAGGGATGTTAGGGACCTTGCAAATTGCCTTCTCCAGAAACGTCATAGAATCATATCATAGAATCATAGAATGGTTTGGGTTGGAAGGGACCTTAAAGATCATCCAGTTCCAACCCCCTGCCATGGGCAGGGACACCCTCCACTAGCCCAGGTTGCTCAAAGCCTCATCCAGCCTGGCCTTGACCCCCTCCAGGGATGGGGCATCCACAGCTTCCCTGGGCAACCTGTGCCAGTGTCTCACCACCCTCACAGGAAAAAATGTCTTCCTAATATCTAGTCTAAATCTACTCTCTTTCAGCTTAAAACCATTACCCCTCATCCTATTGCTACATTCCCTGATCACGAGTCCCTCCCCATCTCTCCTGTAGCCCCCTTTCAGCACTGGAAGGCTGCTATAAGGTCTCCCTGCAGCCTTCTCTTCTCCAGGCTGAACAACCCCAACACTCTCAGCCTGTCCTCATAGGGGAGGTGCTCCAGCCCTCTGACCATCTTTGTGGTTCTCCTCTGGACTTGCTCCAACAGGTCCACATCTTCCCTGTGCTGAGGGCTCCAGAGCTGGATGCAGCACTGCAGGTGGGGTCTCACAAGAGCAGAACAGAGGGGGACAATCACCTCCCTTGACCTGCTGGTCACACTTTTTTTGATGCAGCCCAGGACACGGTTCGCTTTCTGGGCTGCAAGTGCACATTGCTGGCTCATGTTCAGCTTCTCATCAACCAACACCCCCGAGTGCTTCTCTTCAGGGTTGTTCTCAATCCATTCTCTGCCCAGCCTGTGCTTGGGATTGCCCTGACCCACGTGCAGGACCTTGCACTTGGCCTTGTTGAACTTCATGAGGTTGGCATATTTCCTGATATGAAAGACCACCTTCTAGAAACGCTTTGGAAGTGAACCCAAGACTAGACATGCCTCTTTCCTCCTTGTTGATGTTTCCAAAGGGCACGGGCTTTGTGTGTGGCAGACTGCCTCCTACCTGAGCCATGGAGTGTGCACAGCGATGCACGTGCTGCACTGCTATTTCTGCAGGATTATTGTGCCTTGATGCCTGTTCTCAGCTGCATCTCCAGGAGCAGTCTCCTCCAATCTGAGGAAGCACATCCTTCTTCCTCCCTCTCCCAGTGGCCTCGCTGGCTAATGACAGGCCTGTTGGTGTACGTGTTTTAGAGCCCCTCTAAGCACTCTGATCTTTGACGCTTTTCTATGCTTGTTAGGCCCTTCTGTTTCTTAAAGGTAGGGAGTTACTTTTGTAAGTTATATTTTTTGAATTGATTTTTTCTGAGGCAAAATAAGATCAATCAAATCATATGGCTAATAAAATTGATAAAGAACCAATAAAAGCCCAGTGACACACCATCTGGCATGCTGAAGACGAACAGCAAGAAAACCAAGCCACTGCTCAAATCTTAACCTTCCTTATCACATTAGAAGCTCATTCACACTTCATAATAGTCCAACATTTCATTTCAGCTACTGAGATTAATGCCAAAGAATACATAATCACACAATAATTCTCTGTATCTTTCTATCCCGATGCATTGAGTGGAGTCATCAAAATAAACAGATCAGCCATTTATTCCCCCAACATATTCACTAGCACCGTTAACAGCAGCAACCGAAACAGAACCTCTGCAGGAACAGGGGATCCTGGTGCTAAACAAAAGACAGGTGGAAAGAACAGATTTTCCCAAGCATCAGAATTATTTAGGAGGAGAACTCCTGTTCCAAGCCCACAATATTTCGACTTAACTCATGGGGCCTCATGCTGTCCAGCCATCAATGGGCTTTTGAAATTTTCACCTGCCCCTGCCAAGAAGGATGTTACCACAGAATATAAAGTTGGGGTTCAGATGGAGATCTGAGGTAATAGCACCCCATTGCAGTCAATGGGGTTGTATGTTGCCAAGGGCTGATTTTGGCTTTCAAACTTCAGAAAGAAATTGCAAAAGCCAAATAGGGGGTTTTGGAAGTCAAAGCACTGAACAGCCACATCTGTAATGTGAGTGACCTTTGAGAAACTGCGTAGGAACGTATCCTTAATATGAATCATCACCCTGATGCACCCTGAAAATATGGGGTGTATAACAAATAGTGACAAATTGTCAGGATAATCATGTCAGCAGGCAGGGCTGGAGATTTGACTGCATATTTAAAGTACAGGTTGCTGAACGCTCCTCGGTTACACCCGTCCCAGTACTGACCATTCCTCTAGTAAGGCAGGATATCATGTACCAATCCGGTGAAGTATTGTGAGCTGTTCACAGTCCAAGCGATGGATTTTGGTCATCTGTTACCACAAGTCCTAATCAGAGTGCTGCTCTGCTCGTGATATGTTGGTGTAATACATCTGCGCAGAGACACGGGTGAGGATTGCATACCCACACAGCTGGCAAATGCACATGTCCCACGTGCTTATAGGTGTGTATGGGCACACGCATGGAGCTGTGTACTCTTGCTCTGTTTGGCTTTAGATTAAAATTGTGTTGGTGTTTATAGCACACAACCTGTAAGAGAAGGACATGTATCTCTTGAAATGCCTGTGGGCCAAAGTAATCCTTGGTGTGTGTGTGTCCTGGGGGATAACATAAATTTGGACTAATGACTTTGGGGAGAGGGTAACAGCAATGTGCTGTGTGTCTTCAGACGTAAGCCCAGTGGTATTAAATGACCATTAAACCATTTATTAAACCTCACAATATCATGGCATATTAAATGATGCAAAATGTCTTAAAAAGCTGAATTATCAGGAGATCTTGGTGAATAGTTATACACATGGTGTAGCTCAGTGCAATGCATTTATTAATGATCTGAAGGAAAAGATCAGCTCATTACTAGCAAGGTTTGCAGTTTGGAGCAATAGATGGCAGAGGTGAATAACGAGAAGGGAAGGGCAGTTATACATCTTTTTGTAAGCTGGAATGATTTAAATAACAAGTGCTTTTAATGTAACCAAATGCCAGCGTATGCTTCTGGGAAGTGGAAACGTGCATAAAGCTTACAGGATGTGGGGCTGCCTCCTGGAAGGCATTGACTCGGGGAGAGGATGGGAGGTCACGGTCAATAAACAATGGTTTATTGTTTACAATGGTTGTCCGATATAATCGTGTGGCTAAGAGAGCTAATGGGAGCCTAGGATGTGTAACCAGGGGAAAAAGGAGTAGTAGGAGGAAAGTGATATTGCCACTGTTTGCTGCAATAATATACCCATTGGTCAGAAATGATCCTGGGGTCTGAATAAAGGCACAATGTAGTAATTACTACTAGAATAACTGCAAATATTTTTTTGGAAATTATGTGAGTTTAGGAAAAAGCTTACTTACAAGAGGAAGGTTACAAGAGGAAGGTTAATAAAGATGTGTCTTGCAAACTGTAAGCACCTATATAAGGAAAAAATTACTGAAGGCAGAGTACTGGTGAAATGAGCAGGTAAAACTTACGTGAGATCATCCTGTGCCTGGAAGTTCAAGCTGGACATACTCAGGGTAACAAAACAAAGTCACTTTTTTATGATCTAACAGCCCTGGTAATACTACATCTAATGATTTTGTGGATTCCCTGTCTCTACTGGATTTCTCTTGGTAAGCTTACTCAGTTCAAACACAAGTTACCAGGTGAAGTGTTATGCCCTGTGTTATGGTGCTGTCATACTCACTGGTCATAATGTTCCCTTCTGGCATTACAAATCTATGAACCTAAGAAATGCATGACCGAAGGGCAGCTACGGTGCAGCTACTGCATTCTTAAGTGGAGAAAGCTATATCTGGGTCATATCTTGGGGAGAGAAACTGTGTTATGCTGGGGAGATGTGCAGACATGAGAACTGACCTTTGGCTTGTTCATAGTGACAGGAATTGCAAATACATGTTCTTTGCAAAAATACATCTTTTCCTGCCTGTTTTGGGAAGCCTTGCTTCTGCAAAGGTCTGCTGTAGACTGTACCTGACTTGCTCTGCACTGGGCTTTGAGAGGGGGCACACAGAGTGATAGGGGGGTGTAGACAGGGGTTGTAGTGGAGGAAGGCTGTTTGGGTGCTTGCTGAGTGAGTCAGAATGTTTCTACCCTATTCAAGCAACATTTCAGACCAGTACTACCCATATTTAGCACTGTGCCATCCCCTGCTGGCAATACCTCTCACAATGCAGCCCAGGATGCCATTTACCTTCTTAGCTACAAGGGCACATTGCCGTTGAACTGGCTCGTGTTCAACTTCATGTCCACCAGGACCCCCGGGGCCTTTTCTGCCCAGCTGATTTCCAGTCAGTTGGCCCCCAGCATATACTGGTGGATGGGGATGTTCCTCCCCAGGTGCAGGACTTTACGCTTGCCTTTGTTGAGCTGCATGAGGTTCCTGTTGACCCATTTGCAGCCATGGAGGTCCCTCTGGATGGCAGCACAGCCCTCCGGTGCATCAACCACTCCTCCCATTCTGCAAACTTGCCTACAAGTTAGTTGGCTGCTGTAACCAAGCTTCTGGTGGACATTCTGCCATGTGAAGCATCTATCAAGATTTCACCAATGCAAGGATGGCATCGTGCCCAGGCAGCCTGACTTCCCCAGGGCTGTGAGCTGAATGCCACATTTGGGACACCTCTACAGAGCAGGTTGCTGTGACAGCAGCCCCCTTTGCTTACACTGCTGGTGGTGATCAGTGGGCCAGGGACACAGCCATCTAGGAGAGGACTGGTAGCTCCTGTTCTTCATTTTTGCCTGAGCTGTCAAAACCAGCCGTGTCTCCTTTACCCCCTTGCCACCCCTCCCTAGAGCAGAGCCACACCAGAAGACCATTGCTTGATCTGTCTGGCCTTTCGTCAAGTCTACGCCTTGTAGCTGATTTCAGTGCAAACATCAGCAGGTTAATATGGAGTTATCTGAAGCAGACACATATTGTGTGGGCTATGGAGTCATGCAGAGATACTAGCTCAGACCCAAGAGCAATTTATTGTTGTTAGTACAGTGATAAGACCAAGCTTATAGTCTCTGCCTCTTAGCAAAATGAATGTACTCAGAGGTAGGGCTGTGCTGTTCTGGAGCCCAGGTGGTCATCGTTTGCTTTGTCCTTTCTCCTCTGTTTGTCAGGGTGTGATGTAGATACAATCTTTTCAGATTCACTAAATCATGGCAGTTCCCAGGAACTGAAAGGAGAGTTGTGTTCTCAGGTCCCTGGAAAATTAGGGCTGTGATATTGTTACATCGTCACCTGGGCAGGCATTTTTACAGGCAAATAATGACAGATCAGGTGAGCAGATTGAAAGGTATAACCAATAAAAAGAACAAAGCAACAGGGATGGAAAATTGTTGCAGTGCAGATTAATTGCAAACCAGTTACAGATGTAAAGCACAAGTCAAACAAGTCAGGAAGGCAAAAGAGAGCTTTATAGACAAGGAATGAAATGCAAAGTACAGGAACAATTCAATTTGAAAATGAAATTTTATGAGTAATTATTGCCCTGAGGTAAAGAATCTGAGGCTGGAAGAAATAGCCAATAAAACAGAAAGAAAGTAATTTATTATTTGAAGAGGTTAAGGAACAATGTCTGTGATGGTCATCTAATGTCAGCAGAGATCTGAGTGCCGTTATTCCCCTGGGTAACGCTGAGACATGTCTGGGGCTTCTCCAGCCTACAGAATGAGACCAGCAGTAGCCTGCCCTGTTCATGAAATGATGGTGGTCCCTCTCTGTAGTTCGGCAACAGAGGACAGCAAGAAGCTCAGAGGCAGAAAATGTGAACCTGAAGGCTGAATACTTAACTTGTGAAATGTATTGCCCTGGGCTGTCATGGAGCCCACCACATTAAGACAATTCACTGAAAAAACAGTCGTAAGGAGAAAGGCTAGGTTATGTTGACAGGTTAACATTACAGCTGAGCCATCTGGCCTATTGAGCTGGTGCAGGCAGCGTGTACCAGTTTTTCTTTAGCTACTGGGCATGTGAGGCAGCTATCGTCTGTTCAATGGAGGTAGCAGCTTCTGTGGTATTCACAGGTAACATTCCTGTCATCGAGGCTACTTAACAAGTTCCACTAAAGGACTGTCATATTAGGTAAGTTGGCATCACTTTTCCAAACATTAATAGTTAGAGAGAAACCTTATTGCATGGACAGTTCAAGGAGGATGGGATTGGTGGTTTTTGTCTTCCTCAGCTTGCCTCTCAACCATGCCCAGCTCAGGCATGGCTGCATGGTAACAGGGGTGTTTTGGGGTCCCCCTGGGGCAGCCAAGGGCAGTTTCAGCTGTTGGCATATTAATGATGTGTTAATTTTCCCCGTTGCTGCAAAAGGTTCCAGCACACAGTTACAGGGGTTGTGTGTGCAGGATTTGTGTTTCCAGGGAAAAAAACTTTCCCTCCTGGTGACTTCTTCCTCCAGAAGACCAAAAACTTTCACATACACTAGTGCCTGATCCAAAACCCACTCAGCCAATGGCAGTCTTCTGATGAAAAACATTTTATGGGAGGTGCTTGAAAACCTCCTAAAGATTACCAATGTCTTGCAGACTTCACACTGCCCTGTACTAGATGAAGGTCCCTGGAGAGCTTACCCAGCAACTCCATCACTTCATGTGATGCTACTTCAAAAGGCTGTCTTACGTACAGAAGAACTTTAAAAAAAAAAAATAAA
Organism: Pterocles gutturalis; assembly: GCF_000699245.1. Lineage (NCBI taxonomy): Eukaryota > Metazoa > Chordata > Aves > Pterocliformes > Pteroclidae > Pterocles > Pterocles gutturalis. Next base: position 22,185 of record NW_010121567.1, read on the forward strand.
TCCCATTTAGAGCTTTTTGGTTTGTTAACTTGTCCATGTAATATGAGGCAAACCATGCTATCAGTGTGAAGGGGGTGAAATAGTTTCTACTATAATCTCTACTGAATGAGCAATTCATAAGGACATGAGAATGACCATACAAGGTCAGACCAAAAAAGTTAATCCAAGCCTGTATTTGGCACAGACAATAAAAGCTGCACAGGGAAAATGTAGAAGAGCAAGCAGACAATATACCCTCTTTACTGCCGGCACTCTATGGTTTCCTTATATGTATACTTTTTTTTTTTTGGTGATTTATTCTCTTACCTTCACAAACACAGATCATGGTGCTGGAGTCAACAGCCATACTCTAGATTTATGTAAAAAAAGTCTGGTGCTGTCATCAGTGTGGGGCCAGTAATGCAAGTCATCCCTAGGCAGACCTGCCACGCTGATATCTACAGGAAAAGTCCAGATCTGGAGGCCTTCAGTGGTTAGATTGAGATACAATTAAAGACTAGATAGGATTGACCGGCTCTCTGGGAGTTGAGATACTGATTTGACATTCTGTGAGAGTAAAGATAGTCCTGTTTGACCTACTAGGGATTATATTCCACTAATCAATAAATTTTAGTAGTGAATTCCTTCAAATAGCTGTCAAAGATACACATTGGTGTTTCAGTAAAAGTCGGAAGCCTTGTTGATATAACAAAGCTGATGTACTAAAGCAAATTAAATTTTTGCCAGTGAATGCTTGAGGTTCAGCTAATCGGTTCTTTAAAGCCAAGAACATTTACTCTTTTCATTACTGACGTTAGTCATATCATAACAGTAAATACAATAAAACTTGCTATAAATTGTGCTGGTTGTGCATGGTCAGATTATTTGTGGGAATGATTGCTACATGGACTAGAATTACATTACCATAGGTTATTAGATTACATATCATGTCCTGCTGATATCATTTTGTTTAAATGCAAAATGCTAAAATAAATGATAGCTTCCTCTTTAGGGCTGTGGATTAGTTATTCAAGATGATCTTACTATTAACTGTGCAGGGAAGATAAATTGGTTAAAGGAAAAACTTGACATCTTATCAATTTTTTCTATATAGAGGCTTTAGTGGAAAAAAATGCTTGTTGCAGCAGTTTCCTTTTAGTTCCTTAATCATGTGTTAAGTAAGTCTGTACTAGGAGTTTAATACAGAATTTTAAAGTGCTTAGACCTAATGAAACCATGCTGGATGGTGGCACTGCGGCAGCAGCAGGAAAAGGTAGGAACCGCGCAAAGAAGTCACATTGGCATTCCTCCTTCCCAAAACCAAATTTATAAAAGCATTTATGGTGCCTGATAGCACCAAATTTGGGTGCCGGAGATTCACAAGACAGACAGGTAAGTGCTGTGTCCTCCCAGGGGACATTGTGCAACTCTATACCAAACTTTTGAGACAGCAAATTGGGGAGATCTGAAAATGGGACAGAGAAAAATGAAATGAGAGGCAATTTAGAGCAGAAAAACCTGGCACAAAACCCAGATTCAATGGAAGGACCAAGCGCATAAAGAGTAATAGGAAGAGATGGGAGCGGGAGCATGGGTGTTGTGGCAGGGGGGCATGGGATGAGAAAGCTTTGCCTCCACCCTGCCTGAGCTGGTGTGCCTTGAATTGTCTGGTCTCCCTGGGCAGGTCATAACTGGGGACACTGATGGACTGGATAGAATTGAAGCACAAATGATAATAAAGGCTGTACAGCAGGATTTATGAAGAAAAGTTAAGCACCAAATGTGCACAGTTTGTCTCCGTGGCAGCCTGACATTAGAGCAGCGCAAATACAGATGAGAAGGAAGAGGCATCATTTAACATAATAGACGCTGTGAGCAAGGGCTTTCCCCTGTCCTTACTTCAAGGAAGTTTGCACATTAATGAAGACTCAACCCCTTCTGCATGCTTGGCTGCTGCTGAGATCCTCCCCCTCTCAGCTTCTCAGCCTGTGCCCTATCCCTCCTCCCTGGAGGGAAATCACTCTCAATCACATCCAGGTGGGAAGCAGAGGGAGTCCCCCCCTCTCTTGGGAGTCAGCAAAACTCCCTTCCCATTTCCCAGAGGCTCAGTATAAATCCCCTTAGTCAGGATTGTGCTGTACGCAGCCGTTGCTCTCCTGCAGCCTGTAGCTCAGATTATGTTTGGGTTGTAGCTATTGAGGTTGTTATCTCCAGTTCCCTGATTGCTCTCATCAAACGCTGCTCACTGGGGCAATGGCACATAAACATCTGGGCATATTTGTCCCTGATGAACCACTTAGGCAGTGAAATGGGTCACAAAGTTATCAAACCTCAGGGAAAGCTTTGGAGACCATCAGGCAGAAAGAAAAACCTGTCCAGAGGAGCTGTGCCTCCTCTCCCTGTCTGCAGCTCTTCTCTCAAACCTCGCCATTCCCTCACTCCAGGGTAGCAGCTGCGTGAAAGTTCCTACAGCTCAGAACAAGGCAACTGTTGCTCAGCTATCAGGAAAGCATCCAGAAGCAGTAATTTCCCATTATTTCTTAGATTGCATTTTAATTATCGACAGGCAGACAGCCAGTAATGGATGGTGACAACTGCCGAGAGCCCAAAGGCATTCTGTAGCAGGGGGTTAAATTTTGTTAATGATCTGAGTTTCTGCCAAAGTCACTGCTGCATATCACTAGTGGCACTAACTAGACTTGGAGGCTGTTTCAGTTAAGTGCTTGCACTTTATTTACATGAGCCATTTCATATACTGCCATTCAGAAAATGCAGAAGAGCATAGAGGAGAAGAAATAAGGATAGGTGAGTACTGCTGTATGGATGACCAATTTCCTTCCCCACATTGTGGAGTTATTTTTCAGTGGCTGGGAAAGAAATTATCTCTTACATTGCCATAGTTATTTAAGAAAACTCCCTCTTTCCACTGTTACCTGCCCTTCTGCCTCCCCTTCAAGGAAAGAATTTTACTAGGGAGTTTGGAAATTTTTGTACAGGAGGAATGTTATGATTTTTACGTCCTTTTCTTAAGTGCTGATGTGTCTATTTTATTTTTCCTTAGTGCTTCAGCCCAAGCAGTCACCCAGACAGTTTGGATTCAGTACTTCCCTCATCAAAATCCCTTGTGACCTTCAGCTTCCTTCCTGGTTACCAAATCCATCTCCCCCCATCCCTACCCCATAACCCCTTAGGGTTGCAGCTCAGCACATCTGGGTATCACTTTTTCCCTTAGCCCTGGTATATTAAATTCAGAGCTCCAGCTACCCATTTAAAATTAATTTTCATCTTTCCATTCCCCACTTCTGGAAAAACATCTTTCTTTCACTGCTCAGGGTTTCCAGCAAACCCTATCCACCCTTCCCAGAACTCTTTGTAGACTCTTGTGGCCCTCATGTCAAAGAAGACAGTACTGCTGCCACCAGTTTCTTGGCCATGAGGAGGTTTTCCCCAGGACTTCAGTTTTTCTCGCCTTCCACATTCCAGAGGATCCAAACTAAATGAATACAGCACTGACAGTATGTTCTGCAGGTGACATAAATACACGTGGTACCGCAACAGGAGATTATGCTGACAGGATGGTCAGTTCAGCTCATCATTCTTGTGGCCAAGACTGCTGGGGCTGGTTGGTAGAGGGAATGGGGACTAAACTGTCAGCTAATCCCTTGCATCTGGGCAGCTTGCCCAGCCCCTGCTCTCCCCTTCAGCCATGGACATCTTTGCAATACCTTGGAAGGTGATTGCTTGGAAATTGAAGAACATCTAAAAAGCAAGCTTACTGCTTATACCCACACAGGTTGATTACAAAACTAGAATGCTTAAGTAGGATTTAGGACTGAGAAGTGTGAGATAAAAAGTTGTGTGACTCCTTACTTTAAATCAAGAAAGCAATCATCTGTCAAGGCAATTTATTTTCCCTGTTTTATCTTCTGAGAAGAAATGTATGCCTGATAAATTTGTAGAAGTTAACATGAGCAGGCAATTTCAAAGGAAATATTCACCACCCTCAAGAAATCCTTTCCGCTGAAATTTGACTGGCCACCAAATGTCTTGCAGAAGGGCTAGTACTAACCATTTTAATTCTCTCCCCAATCCTCCACATACGCTCTGTATTCTCCGTCCCTCCTTTCAGGTTAACCTCTGCTTTATTCTGAAGGGTGCACAACTGTGGAGAGGAGCTGCATTTGATCAGTAGAAGAACATGCAATCCACCTATGTACTAAGTGCTACAAAAAAAGAAGCAACATCTATTCTGTCAACTGGATTTAAGTGTGACGGGAATCATGATGACTGTCTGAACCGTGATGGCCATTCATTCATTAATGTAGCTCTCCTCGGTGCTTACTGTGTTGCATGAGTCCCTGTGATCATTGTGTTATTGTCTGGTATAAAGAATTAAATGTGGCTTCTTCTCCTGTCAGCCTCAGTATTTCTGCATCCTGACCCTGTCCCTAGGTTTCTTTGGCCTCTAGGTATCCAACTGGCTGCACCACCTGCACCCTTGATGGATCTTCTTGTACTTACACTCTCTTAATCTTCAGTGGTGTCCACCATGAAGCAGATGTCCAGAACCGATCAGATGAAGTGTGTCCATTAAGTGTGCAAAGACACCGGAGTGATGGGCTCAGCTTTAAAGACCTTCACTGCAGACATCCAAAGTCTTGTTGTCTGATATCCCCTGTGGTGGGTTAGCCCTTGTCTCGGGGC
>NW_010121568.1:0-19300 GCF_000699245.1 Pterocles gutturalis
AGCGGGTGTAAATACGGCTGCCCAATTACAGGGATATAAATATGACACGCAGGGCTTGGCAGAGGAGACCAGAGCACTGGCTCCTTTTGAACAGTATATTTTTTTTTTTTTTGCAGTATCTTTTTTCTTTTTCTTTTTTTTTTTTTTGTTCTGCAGTGGCTGATGCCAGATACTCTGGAGGAAGACGTGAATCTCCCACGAGATACCTCACAGAACAATAATATCCTCTGGGAGGAAATTCCTCCCTGGCCCCCATCTGAGGATCAGCTTATGCCCTGAAGTATGAGGATTGAAAACACTTGTAATTTTATCCTAGCGAGTGTAACTATAGAGGCTATTTTCATAAGTGGCTAAACCCTTGAAAAATTACTCACTTATTTGCCTCAAGAGATTCCTCTGAAGTGGAGCCATTTCTGCAAATGCATGTGGTTTCCAGTGATTCTTAATTAGATGATTATTTTTGGTGTAAGCAACAAATAAAACTGTAGGCCCGTTCCCCCTCTTGCACGCCCCAGGGAAGGCTCAAAACTGGTCCTCAGTGGAGAAGCGCCAGGGTAAAACTGGTAGGGAACAGAACTGGGGTGCAGCCTGAAGCTGGGAGCAGTTTTGTAGATGTCAGCAAAAGAAAGCAAAAAGTATATGGTGGGGCAGTGCCATTCCCGCTCACACCCGGGAACGCTGCTGGGCACAGCTTTGCTTTCAGTGCCTGGCTCCAAGTCATGACTTACTCTGTTGGAACAGGACCAGCTCTGGTATCTGGCCTGCTGACTCCCCAACATGGGCATGAGTGTATCTAAGGCCTTATTGTTCATAGCGAACAGCTTTCTTAGCAATTTAAATATGGTTTTTAGAGCACATTTTAAACTCCAACACAGAAGCAAGGTTTTTATCAGAAGGAGCTAGTTGGAGAGCTGCTCCTGTGCCTGTCAATGCCAGGCAGGACTTTTTCTTCCCTTCCTTGGTTTGTAGGAGTCATGTCCCCTGGTACATTCCTATGTCTTTACCTGGTACTTATCACAGTAGCAGGTGGCGTAATCTAGTAAATTTCTTTTGTGCATAAAAGTGCACAGGGTGAGGAACTGGAGGCGTGCGTGGGAGGAGGTGCAGGGAAATTAGTCATGGGGAGGAAGAGGTTAGCATGGGGGCTTGAGGAAATCAGGTGGCCGCATCAATCCCTCCGGCTTCCAGCCAAGCCCATCCTGACGTCTGCTGGAAGGAGAAGCTCGTCAGCTCTGGGGTATGCTCCTCTCGGCCCAGCGGCATGTGACCTTGCTGACCGATTCAGGCTGAACAGGAATGGCTGCCAGGGGTCAGAGGAGACATTCCTAGCTCCTGTACTTCATTTTCAAGGCTCGACTTTAACACCACTTTCACTTTCTCTTTGCTTTCCTCTCTAGCATCTGCCTTTTTTTGGATGTCTTCCCCTGCAGCACTTCAGGGGAAAGCATCTTAGTGTGAAAATGCTGCTCTCATCTTCTCTCTCTTGCAGCCTCTAGGATTTTTTAAGCAGAGACGTCTTTCTTGTCTCATGATCGATCTTCCCATGCTTTCCAGAAAAAGACTACACAAAGCACTCAAGTCCAAATGAAAAAGAACAGCCAGACAAAGTACTCTAGCCAAGTAACCAAAGGATCCATGGGAAAGGCCAGCTACTAAAACTTCCCTTATTCTGCAGTAAAGGGACATGCGGAGACAATGAACACAGAAGTTTCTAAAGATCAAGTGGTGGAGGAAGGTGCCTGAAAGGGTCAGCAAAAACACAGGAAATTATGCCGGACCTCAGAGTTGATGGGGAAGGGGAAACAAAGAAGTTTTGAGATTTTTCTCCTTGACCGGATGCCAGTCTGTCTAGGTTCAGGTCTGCTTCTGGAGCGGAAGCTGTGCTAGCCACTGACTTCCCCAGCAGTTGAAAATAACATTTCCAGGACCTCTGTGTGTCTGTTTTTTAAAGGTCCTTGTCACCGCTGACCAGGAGGGATTGTGGATGCCCCTGCCAGAGGTGCCAGTCTCTTTCTGTGAGGAGGGGCTACAGAGGGCAGGTACCTTGAAGCAAAACTTTGTGCAGTAATTGCTCCCGGTGCCGGTTTCTCTCAGCTGCTGCTCAGTGTGCTTATGAGAGCCCGGGCACTGATCAGGGATCGGTGGGTAGAGTTGGCTGCCAGCTGCAGGTAGTGGTCATCTTATGACTTATAATTAGATTTATAAGGTTACCAAAAATGAAAATAGGTACCTCCCAGGATTTTCAAAAGTGTGTAAATAAGTCAACAGACCCGTTGATTTGAAAGGCTCCTCAACACCTGTTTTGCCTTTAAACATTTCTTGGAATGTTTAAAGACATTCCAGGAAAGACTCGGCTTTGTCTTTAGACCAAATGTCTCTGAAAATCTGACCGTTTGCCATTAAAAGTATAGAACATTCAGTTTATCAGCTTAATGATGGAAAAGCTCACTCTTCTCAGTAGCGCTCTTAATTAAAGCATTTCTCAGTGTCTTTGGACCTAATTCTCCACCTTATGCAGACAACTACTCTATGCCAAATGGGTGCAGAGCACTGCCAATTTAGGTTTGATTCAATGCCCATTCAAGTTAATAGAAATCCTCCCACAGAAATCAATGGTTCAGGTCCCAAAGTCAATGGGGAATTCTGATTTGGCAGTATTTTACGCCCACACTGCACCACTAAAAGCAAATATTCAAGGTACAAAGCCTTGGAGAATTTGGAAGGGGCTTTGTAAGGGACTTCTGGGGCAGACTGTAGCCTAAGCTACTTAAGCAATTTGCCGTGCCTAAGACTGTCCAGCAAGGAAACCTTAAAACAAATCAGTCTGAACTTTTTCTCATTCATTTTTTATAGCACTCTTACAACTTAACAATACACTCTTGATTTTTTTTTTTTTTGGGGGTTCCAGGCTGACAGAACATATAAGCATCTTCAGTGATTTGTTCTTACTTCTTTTAACCACCAGAACCTGATTTGTGTCAGAAAAGATAAGCCTAGATTCCTACTGTATTAATAAATAATTATTTGGTGTAAGGTGGGGGATGAGAAGGACTGTTATTCTTAGCAGCAGCAATGAAATTTCAGCAGCTGATGACGTCAGTGCTAAAATGTCAGTGTGAAACGGGCTGGAACAAATTAAGAGTGTGGTGTCGTCACTGTGAGAGCCTCGCTGCCCTCAGGAGGGACTGTGGTTGGATGCTGCAGATGCAGTTCAGGAGACAGAGGGACAGAGGCTTGTGGGAGCTTCTCAAGCTTCCAAAAAAGCAACAACAATCATCTCAGTACCAGAAATGTCAAATAAGATGCTATTTGAACATCCCTGCCCAACTCTTGGCATGAGCTCACATCAAGGAAAGGGCCATGTCTACAAACCAGATTCCAGGAACTAGTACAGAAAAAAAAAAAAAGCAAAATAAAATTGGCCATCTTCTAGTCACTTAGCAAGCTGGGCTAACTCCATCTCTGATGTCACTCCTGTGACTCGAAATTAAGATAAATTTGTCCCAAGATGCCTTTTGTCATTATGTGCTGCTTAAAAGAGGGTGATGTGCTTGGAGAAGAGGTGATCCTGAAGCACTTTATTACTTAACTGTGCTGTTGCATCCAAAGAATGCCTTCAGGCTATCCAAAAATGCTGAACTCAAGGTGCACAGAGATTTAATCAAAATGGGGTAAAATTCCAAATGCATTCATGCTTGTCCTCAGAGCCTGGTTTTGTACATTTCTTGGTCAGCCTCAGGTTGTGTTAGACCCAACCCTGCCCGAGTACAGGGCATAGATGCTAGCTGAGAGATGGTATCTTGCGGTCCTGATATCTCAGGGTCTTGAACCCTGCATCTTCTTGATCTGGAGGATGACTTTCCTTGTCTGCAGGGGTTGTTGGGCTGTGGGATGTGCTATTGTTGGGGGGTGGTAGGGAGGGCTGAGACCATCCTGTCTTCTTTCATGGAGACATGCAGTATTTTGTACAGAAATATGGGAAAAACTGAGATTCCTTGGATTAGTGTTTCTAGAAAACTAGTACTGGTAACAAAACAGCTCTGAGTTGTTTTACTCCTTTCTGGAACTGCTTTTCTAGTTCTAGGCTATGGTTACAGCAGACAGAGGAAAAGCCATTGAGATGTGTGCTTATCTATCAATCATACCAGCTGTTTCTGGCATGCAGCAACTGGCTGACCACAGTAAGGAAAGGAGGATGTAATCAGTTAGCAAAGGCACTCCTTTCTCAGCAAGGACGATAAGGATTATTGGCAAACCCACAGAGAGTTACGGGAATAGAGGAATTGGTGTGCTGAAGTCACTTCCTATCACTCGGGAGTCCCTGTGCTCGGAGCATTGTGTTTGCTTTCCTAGCACGGATCTTGGGGGTTGTCTGCATTAGTTTGGATGTGTAAGTGCCCTCACCCTGTCTCGGCACACAGAAAGCCCACTCGGAGAGGTTGCTGTTGTACTCTTTTATCTCGTTTTGGGGAAGGGATGCAGACCAGCTGTGAGCAGGGAGAGTGAATCTTTACCACAGCTTTACACCAACAAAACACCTTGCTGCAGAGATATTTGCAAAAACAGGCATGACTTTATCAATTCAGGGAAGAGGGATATGCCAACAGAAACACTCTTCTGCCAACACAAACTGTGCTGCCACTAGAAGAGTATCGGCAATCCCACTCTTGTCAGCGTGGAGCCTCCGCTTCGCTGATTAGGTGCTGTACAGGCAGGCAGCGCAGGAGGTTCCCAGCCGGTGAGATCACTCAGGGCTTTGCACCTCAGCACTGAGGTGAGCCCCTGCTCCCTCATCTCAAGAGGAAGTGGCGGCTATTTCAGCTGCACCTGTATCAACAGAGAATTTATATAAGCCGGAGGTGAGCTCCTCAACACACAGCTGGTTGCTGTTGCAGTCTGTAGATGGGAAAATTGTCTGCCGTGTTGTATGTGGTCAACACAGGTCCTGATGATACCTTGGGAGTATCTGGTGTCTTCTCAGAGGTCTTGCCAGCCAGCTCAGAGAGGGCTTCCACTGCAGCCCTGCGTGCAACTAATTGCAGCCTAGCACTGAGGTTAGGGGAATGCTACTAGATCAAAGCTTCCTTACCAGAAAGACTGGAGAGCCTGGACAAGGATGAGGCAGATCCAGTGCCAAAAAGCTGTGTGTCGCCCTGCTGTCAGCATTTCAGGTCTAAATATGTGACTAGTAAAAGCAGGGGAGGCAGAAGGTTAAATGTTACCTGCACTGCATCCTGTTTACTCCAGATTTACTAGAGCTTTGGGGATATAGGAATTGAATGTCCCCAGAAGGAAAAAAATACTTCTACTTTTTCTACATTTATTGAGTGGGGATGTGTATGTGAAATTGATCTCTGATATGAATCCGTGATAGACAGAATGACTTTGTTCTGGATGTGTTTGTAAATCCCTGTCTATACTTTTAAGACTTATCACTGTAAGACACCCAAGATGATCTGTGATTTCTGCAATCTCATCCGGGAGAGCGAGTGAGTGATTCCACGCGGCAGAGACATACAGCCCCATGACTCACAGCCCTGAGTCACAGCATTGGGACACTTCAGCATTCAGAAACACTACTAGTGACAGAAATCAGGATGATGAGCAAGCAGCTGTTACTCATTCTCAGCTGGACACCGTAAGCATGTTTGTACCAGTCAGTGTGGCTCTGGCTCTTTGTCTCCTCTTGCAGACCTGCAGTCATCTGGATAGCATGGCGACATAGCTCACTTAGCATTTGCCTCTGGGCAAGAGATGATCAAGTCTAGTCTCTGGCTCCCAGACTGTCCTGCTTGACTCTTATTAGTCTCAGCATAGAGCTATCATGGCAATTTTCACTTTAGATTACTTCTTTCATCTCTGGAGATCAGCACAACAAACACAATTGATCATCACACGGGGTTAGAAAGTATCTATATCTCTGTTTATAGCTGGGGGGCTGAGGCACTAAGCAGGTAGGCAACTTGCTTTTAGTGACAAAGGAGATTTGTAGCAGAGCCAGGACAAGAGTGCAGGAGCCTTAACTACCTCTCTTAATCTCTAACCACTGAACCGTACGCTCCATTGCATTCATCACTTCCTCGTGAGGTGGCAGTTTGGATGAGAACAAGTGCCCAGGAAGTCACCCTGTTTATTCTGTCTTGGCCTCTTAATGCCTGTAGAACTTTTCTATTGAATCCTTTTCATGGCCATCGGCTTTCGTGCGGGAAATGATTCCAAGAGACAAAGACTCGGTTGTGTGTGTGCACGTGCGTGTGTGGTTGGGAGAGGGGAAGAATAAAAAATCCATTTCCAGATGGTTGAAAGGATGCATAGCACTTTGCTATTGGCAAAAACAACCTCTTTCCTTTTCAGGATGTGTAAGTCACAGAATTGCAGCTGGAAAAAAATAGGCAGAAAGGGAGGTAGTGGGGTAGAAATAAGAATTGCCAATGAAAAATAACCCAGCTGATATATTGAAATCTAAGTGCTTCATTTTTATTTAACTGGGGGGGGGTGGGGGGGGCCGAAACGTGACTGCTGAGGAGGATCTGCATAGAGCAGGTTCAAATATGTATAATCTCATTTTCTTGTTCGCTTCTTTGCTTTGCATTCCCAACTGTAGCCTCACAGGAAATTCAGTCCCTGGCAAGCTTCAGCTCCAGACAGGAAACGTTCTGAGGAATTTCTTCCATACAGGTACTATATTTGCTTGGAGGGATAACATGGTGGAGATATTTACCATGGCTGGATTTAACTAGCAGGATATTATACATGTTGATGGAGTTGCTGGGAGTGATCTCTGACTGCAGCCACCAGCATGCCATGTTTAAACAAATCGTGCTGCTCTGCCTGCCTGTGGGAAGATTTGCATCAGGGCTGGGCCAGATTCTCCTTCCAGAGAAGGAGCAGCACGGCCTGACTTATGTCAAAGATATTTGCAGAACCAGGCCCGCGCAGCAGGTTTTTATCACACAACAAACGTGGTCTATTTGCATGTACAGATATTTGCAAACAGATTTCTTGATAGGAGGAGTGACTGTAAGGAGGTGCAGGCTTTGTGTGCAGGTGAAGGAAAGTCTTTGCTCTTCTCTGCTCTCTGAGGCAACCAAACATTGAGGGGTGCTCTGGAGCAGCACACCAGCTTTCAGATAAGTGGGAGGTACTGAGTGTGACCAACTGAGACAGAAACTTCCCGCAGTCCATGGGGCTTGCTTGGGACACTTTTCCACCTTTCTCTGCAGGTTCAGGGCAGGCCTGTTCTGCTTCTTAGTCCAGGGGGGATCATAGCAGTCTAAAAAACAAGGGCCATACCTCCCTCAGCTGGTTTGCTGTGTAAATTCAGCGTCATCAGTGAACAGTGATGCAGTGGGCTGAATACTTCTTGATGCACCCAAGAGAAATATCCCATCCTTACCAAAACACGTGAGTGTTTGCCAGTCTTTAACACCATTCTCAAGATACAAGGTGTGTAGAGAAAAGACTGATAAATCTGAATCCTTGTATCCCAAGAGAAATGTGAGGGATTAAGAATATGGCTGGGAACAATCCTGCACTGGCAAAGAAATGTACTTCATGACCTGTCTCAGAGATCTATGATTCACTGCAAATACAGAGAACGAGCACAAAAATGTGTAGTAACATGCAGCGGTACCTTGTCTGCTATTACAGCACAGCTTCCAGCCAGAGTCAACTCGACCATGTTTACAAATGTGCTCTGGGAACAGGTGGTTTTCTGTGGAGAGCCATGAAAGACAGAATAATGCCTTCAAAGCCTTAAAGGTCTCTGTGCCACCCTGCCAAGCTGTGGAAATGTAACTGCGTGCGCAGTGCTGAAGCATGGATTTAAAAAAAAATTTTGTTGTTGTTGTTTCTGGGGCAGGAAGTGCAAGTGCAGATCCTCCCACTTAATGCTATGGGGGGAAGAAAAGATTCACAGACTCCCCTGCAGTGTTAGTGAAAATACAGCTTTGGCCTTTAGTGCCCTTTGCTACATAAACACAAGTAGCGTAGACATATTAATCACCCTGCCATTGAGGGAGGAACAGAGCAGCAACCTCAAATGCCACCCACTCCCCATTCTCGCTCCCATTTGATGTTGCTATTTTAAGCTACACATTATTTCCTGCTGTGATTTCTAATTCTGGCTCTGAGGTAAGCTGTGACATACGTATCCCTCCTCTCCTTCTCCCTGCCTTCCTCCTCCCCTTGCACCCACGTCCTCTTTATTGCTGTCTTTTAGAAGTTTTCTCTCTGAGTCTTGTAAATAGCCAGGTCCCAAAGGTTAGTTGTTGACAGCCCAGAAAAAAAGCAAAAAGGCTGATCTTCTTCCTGCTGTTGGACTTCAGTGCAAACAATACTGGGGACACGTTTTGCGTGGTAGACTGCTTTAAAAGCGCTATTCCCTTGCTCCCCCTTCCTCAGAGAGGTTAGCGTTTTAGAGAGGATGGTCTGTCTGGGAAAGAAAGCTGATGCTCAGCAGCTAATGATGGGCCATGGCCAGTGTACTCATCTGACGAGAGAGGCATTACACCAGTGACGCGCTTTGCAGTGTAGAGGAGACAGGACAAAGCTCAGCTGCTTTACACGGGGTTTTTCTCCTGAGCTTGCTTCTGTGTAAAGGCAATCAGCAGATTTCTAGCCCCCAAGTAGTTTCCCCCACAGGCAACTGCTTCATCCTGCCTGTGCCAGAGTGCAGTTTATGTCTATCTGGTTCTGCTGCATCCATGTGTCTCCTGTGGCTTTCAGCTGCAACAGGGTCACTCCTGGGAGAGGCTGCATCAGTCTAGGGCAGACAAATGGAGCCTGCAGTCCCAGGAAGGGCCCAGTGCACCAGGCAGGGGTGGCTCTAAACATGAGTGCGTGGCTGAACATTGCTAAGAGCTCTGCCGCGGTAAGTTTGAGCCCTAGGAGGAAATCTGAGGCCTGCTGCTGCACCACAATTGAGGAACATTACAGATTTATCCTCTTCCACACCCACTTACTTGCCCCTTCTCTCCCTGCCAAGCAACTTGTCCTGAAAATCTCCTCTGCCTGGATGTGTGCTGCTGCAGGCGCATCCCTGCTAGCATATAAGAGCAGGCTGGGTGGCGGCAGGCTGCTGGCAAAACCTTGGGCCTTGCTTCTACATCCAAGGAAACAGAGGTCTGGGCTGTCCTCAGCCAGCCCTGGCGTATATATTTCATACAAACAATCTCACGCCTTTCCCTTCCTGAGTTGCTTTTGGAGCTGCTGCACGTGGCTCTTGTCTGCCCAGTACGAGCAATAGCTGTAGGAAATCCCAGGCTGGGTGTCTACGTGTTCTTCATCCTCCCTTTCCCCGGACAGGGATTCCAGTTATGCCCTTTCTGAGGTTCCCAGAGAGTGGGAGAGGCAGAGAGAGCGAGAGCGAGAAGCCCTTTGCCAAGTGGTTTAATGTTAGTCACAGCTGCTGGAAGTCTTTGCTGTGCTTTCACCAGGACCGTTATTTTTATTTTCACAGCTCAGTTTCCACACAGGTCCCTAGAGAAGGCTGAGGAGTCACATCCCTTCCCAAGAGCAGGCTACACGCTAGCTTTGCACATTTGCACGCTTTGCCATTTTGAAGCCGTGAGGAGCACACACCAGCCCGTAGAGCTGGGCAGCTGTCCTATCACAGGCCAAACCGCAGCCCTCAAATCATTGCCTGCAAAGACCTTGCAGCTGAATCAAGCAAGCTAATTTCCAGTGGATGGGAGGGAGGGGAAAGAGCCAGGCTCACAAACTGGAGTGATCACACCAGAATGAAATTACTTTTTACAGCATACAGTGCCCCCATGGGCAACTATTTTAAAAGCTATTGCAGAATAACTTCTCCCACAACAGCAACACTGGAGAATTTCCCCCTCGAGACAAGGCCTTAGAAAGGACTTGAGTAAATTGGTTTCACAGAAAATCACCCAACTCTCGGGTGTCAAGCCAGCGCTGTGCAGCAGGACCCAGCCAGCAGCTGACAGGCGTTTGGTGTCCTCAGGGAAATGCATTGGATGAGGACCGCTCTCCAAGGATCAATGTCCACATGACAGCCACTACTACCATCCTTGCTGGCACAGACTCACAGCACCTTGGTGGGGGTCCGTGTGGTGGAGCGAAGAGCTGACTGGGCATGGGGGCTCAGGGAGGGAGAAAAATTCAGTTTATGCTGAGTGTCGCCTGCTTGCCAGGACCATCCACCAGAGGCCAATGCTCGTGTCTGCTCTGGTGGTCACTGGAACAATAGAAGTACTGGGAAGGAGCCTGTGGTTTACAAATGAAATGGCTGTGGGGTCAGGGTAGCTTAGGGGCACTGGTGCAATAGGCACCCATCTTGGAGTTTGGTCAGGCTGAGTATTGCAAGAACAACAACAAAGAAGTTAAAAAGTGCGATCAGTCCTGAATACCCACAGTTCGGCATCTGGGAATGGCACAAGATGGCAGAGATTTTATGGCCTGTGGACTAGCTGACACTGTCCATGCAGCCCCAAAGTCTGTCTTTCCTTGCAGAGCTGGCCTTTATCATCAGTCATGCCATATGCTCCCTGGCACGATAGCCACCAGAGAGGCCCAGCTTGTGCGAGGCAGATCTGGCAGGAGCCCTGACTGCCTGGAGACTCCCCCTGCTGCTGGCCTCACATTGTTCCTTGTCTTGGCAGCTCAGCTGTGGCTCATCTAGGTCAAGAGAGGTGGCTCAGGAAGATGTTCCCTGCAAGCTCCAATGTGATCTGCTCCTCCCAGGGCACTTCAGCTGGGCTTTCTCCTTTTTCTCATTCCACACAAGGTTTAAAAAGCTGTGTTTGTAAACACCAGTCTCCAACTCGCTGCCTCCAGGGCTCTGGTCGGAAGGCCAGGAAGGAATCTAAGAGACGGCAGACAGTTTTAAGAGGCTGTGGCATCCGATCGCCGCCATGGAGAAGACACACCTTGCAGTTAATAACCATGGTGGCGGGAGTCACCTACAGTAGCAGCAGGTCTCAGCAGTATTTCATAGCTCCCTGAGGCTGAGCTTGGGTTTTACTGAAATGACCTCTTCACATGCCAAGGTGAATTCTGGGTCTCTCAAGCCAGCTCTGCCAGAATCAGCAGGGAGTTAAGCTGCGTTGCCTCAAGTGTATGTAACAAGATCAGTGCCCTGTGATGACAAACACCACAGTGGACATGTGTTTGCATTTGACACAGTACTGGTTAAATATTCACTCTGTTCCACCTCTCCTTCCCAGAGATCGTTCCAGAGAGCTTGGCCACGTACATGGACTTGGGCACTCCCATCTTACTGGGGAGACAGGGGCCTGCATAGCATAGTACTGCCTCACTGAACACCAGCCAGATGACCAACAGTCTTGGTGCCAGCAAAGAGGGTCTGCACAGGCCTCCCAGGCTCCCTTTGTCTTAATCCTTTTGAAAACTGGTTAACAAGTGCCATTGTTTGGCATTGTGACATTGTGGAGCCACGACAAAGCTCTGCCAGGGTTAGGGGCTGGTAAGAGGTAGACCTGGGCCCACCACCCCCAACAAGCGCAGTTTGGTGAGCAAGGGAGGCAAGGACACCTCTCCACCCAAGCACAAGCCTGAGCCTGTCCGTATGTCCAGAACTGCTTCTGTCCACACACTTCTCCAGCAGGCACATTCAGGCATAGATTTATCTGGAGCTGCAAAGCATCCAGGAATGTGAGAGTCTGGTCCAGGCAGAGCGGGGAGCATTAGCAGCCTGAGCACACATGCAGGGGCATCTAGTACAGAGGTATGGCTGGGAAACAGCCAGCAGTCCAGACAGGCTGTGCGTTGGCCTGTCTGTACCTGAGCGCACACCTCATGCACAGATGCAACCTCTGTGCACTGCATCCTGACAGCCTGGAGCTGCAACGGCTCTTGTTTTCCCCATGTGGGTAACTCTGCACTGGACTCCCATGGCTTCACACTGTGTGCTGTGGCTTGTACCTGGGTCACACATTACACCTGTGCAAAGGACTTCTTTGCTCCTGTGGGAGTGATGTGGGAGGTCAGGCCTGGCTAGTGGGGCCGAGAGAGGAAGAGAAAAGCTGGTGGCTCCTTTAAGCGAGGAAGCCAACAGGACTGCAGGGAAGAAGATCTGGAAGCTGTGTTTTTCTCTCAGTGCCTCAGGGGCTGGTTACTAAATTTGGTTACTGGGCTTAAATAATGCAGTGTGGCAGAGCCCAGTGGGTTTGAACATTGTCATATCCACATAATCCTCTCCTAGGTGGCTGAGATCTCTTGTTCTCTGCCGCTGCTATCTGCACAGGAACTTGAATGTGATGTGAAACATCATCTTAAATAATTATAACTAGCAGAGAAGAGCCAAAGCTGCAAAGTCCCATCTATTTCTACTGTGCTCTGACTATCTATGTGATTTCTGAGGTGCCAATCACCAAAGCATCCAAGCACTGTCTAATCTGGATCTGAGTTCCCTCAGTGCTCACAGAGGCTTGAGTCTTAGCATTTTATGTGAGCTTAGCTCTAATAAGCAAGCATACGGATAGAGCTGCATACTGTGAGTAGAGACGCTTCCTATTGCTTTTCGATTTACTGACCAAAAATCCAGTTGTGTTGGAAAAGTCAGGACATGACAGTCACTCCTGGTCCAGGAAGCGTTAAATCCTCTTTCCATTATTCCAGGGAAGGCAGGGCAAGTTTACCAAGGGAGCACAGGGAGCCATGGTCCCCTGCCCAATGTGTTGCCCACCTTTCAGGTCACACAGTGAGGAAGGAGGGAGGGGCAGATCAGTACAGCCTGTGCAGTCTGTGTATCAGGGCTGCATCCAGCTGTGGGGCAGGAAGAGTGAGGACCCTCTGCCACTCCTGGCTGCAGATCCAAGCCTCCCCATGGAGAAACAAGGGAGAAGCACAAGACAGGAGCCAGGAACCTGGCTTTACACCATGCAAAAGGGCAAAGAGAATGATGCACCCAGCTGTCCTCTCAGCTGACCTACTGCCCCACACTTTCTGCAGACTTTGTGAAACAGATTAAAACCTGCCAGATTACCACCCACAGCTAACAGAGACAGTGTTAACAGTGGTAATGGGACTTGCTGTACTGAACATACTGTCCTGGAGTGAAATTAGATTAAACCTTTCCTTCATTACCAGGGAAACAATACGTGTTTCTAGTAAGAACCTGCCAGGTTCAGGCAATGCCATAGCAGTGCAATTACTTTCCGTCCTTCAGGCTGCACTTACAAGTAGGGTCTCTCTCAGCTTCTGCCCAGTCTCCATGATTTGACATGACACTTGACAGCAGGTTTTCATGGCAGAGGATACTCAGCAGTTACTGGGAGGGAGCCTTTCCAAATCCCACTTGTAAACATTACATTTCAGTCCTTACAAAAGTGCAGGTCCTCCCCACCCTCCCCCATTGCTCAGCCCTATCCTCCTTCCCCCGCAACTGTTGGAGTATTTTTAGTGACATTGAATAAATACATGTTAAATCCTTCTCCATTAGTGACATGTCAGAAATTAAAATGGCATTAGCTGTAAAGCCTGCAGCAAAGCCAGCTTCATCGAGGGCACTTGCACATGGTTGCTCAAGAGGCTAAAAACAATGGAATCAGCATTGCTTTTCCTTCAATCCATTCACGTTCTCTGCATACTGTTTCTGCCTTTCGTCCTCCAGCAACACCAATGCTACCTTCTGCTGTTTACTCACCAACTATCGCGAAGTCACCCAAACTTTGTGTGGAAGACTCTTCAGGTTACAAAAATTTCATACTTGCCAGTCACGTTAGGCATCATGTCAGAGATTTCTCAAGCCCCATTGTAAAAAGCCATTGTATTTTTTTTGGCCCTTGCTAAGCCCACTGTATAGCAGCTCCAGTACTGCCTCCATAGGTAGGACTTGGCAGGTAGCAATCTAAATATATTCATCACTAGATTTTCTATCCATACCCACAACTGCCACCTTCTTCGACATGATCTCCACTCTTCCACATACATTGGCTCCTCAGCTAAACTTTATGTCTCACTCTAAGCCATGCCCGCTGTGCCAGTAACTCCACTCCTTTATTTCAAACCCTGTTTCTCCCTAGATATCCTGCCTCTCCCCACTGCCTCTGTTGCTTCAGCTTTCCCCTGCCTTATGCTTCCCCCTGCCCTCCTCCTAACTACCCATCCTGTCCCCTTCCCTCTCTATTCCCCTTTTCAGGCTACTCTACCTCCCAGTCTAATCCAACTTTTTCAGTCAGAGATGGACATCACTGCTGTCTCTGGTGTTTCAGGCAAACAGCTTGCATCTTCTCTGAGTTGCCCAAGGCAGGAGCTTGTTCTCCTTTGATACTACTCCTTCAGGTACCTGGTATGGATCAGCTTGGCATCCAGAGCTTGAGGAAAAGCCTACACAGAGCTCACAGCCTGTGTAGCTTAACAGGAGATCAGCTCAGAAACTCTGCCACAAAGGAGCAGTGGATAACGGATGAGGTGAAGCTTGAGGTGAAAGACACTGAAATGCTACAGCTATCAAGCAAGCCAAAACATTTATAGCTGTGAATTGCAGGGTAACTGCACAGGGTAGGGAAAAGCTGCCATTAAGGAAGAGGGAAATTGCAAAACAAACATCCCCTTTGGATATTTAGTAGCACACCCAAAAGATTAACATTTATTATATCTCCCTATTAAGAAGCAAGATACTATGCTGCTTTAATTAACTAGGTGGGTTCTCAATCCTCAGCTGCATCTTCACAAGTATCAGGTGAGATATCAGGGCTGGTGTTCCCAGTGGCATGAAGTCAGGCTCTTCTGGTTAGCAGGCTAATCCTGAGGCCCTGCTCTTCAAAGGTATTTAGGTTTCAGGCAGGTGATGTTACTTAGACACGTAAAACTTTTAAGGCTCTAAGCCCTAGGAGCTAAGAGAGTGTCTAGGGAACTCCATGTTGCCTGGTTCAAGTCTAGTCTATGTCAGTCCTGATGGATAAATGTTACTGTTAGGCATCTGCATG
The DNA here is from genome assembly GCF_000699245.1 of Pterocles gutturalis. Taxonomy (NCBI): domain Eukaryota; kingdom Metazoa; phylum Chordata; class Aves; order Pterocliformes; family Pteroclidae; genus Pterocles; species Pterocles gutturalis. The sequence continues at coordinate 14,919 of NW_010121568.1, forward strand.
ATGTCAAATCTCTCTCTGAGGCTAGGTCATAGAATCATAGAATGGTTTGGATAGGAAGGGACCTTAAAGATCATCTAGTTCCAACACCCCTGCCATGGGCAGGGGCACCTCCCGTTAGACCAGGTTGCCTAAAGCCTCATCCAGCCTGGCCTTGAACACCTCCAGGGATAGGGCATCCACAACTTCTCTGGGAAACCTGTTCCAGTGCCTCACCACCCTCACAGTAAAAAATTTCTTCCCTATATCTAAATCTACCTTCTTTCAGTTTAAAGCTATTACCCTTTGTTCTACCACTACAATCCCTGATCAAGAGTCCCTCCCCATCTCTCCTGCAGCCCCCTTTAAGTACTGGAAGGCTGCAATAAGGTCTCCTCGGAGCCTTCTCTTGTCCAGGCTGAACAGCCCCAACTCCCTCAGACTGTCCTCATATGGGAAGCGCTCCAGCCCTCTGACCCATTCTGCAGTTGCCTGACGTAGCCTCTTTTTGCCCTTTGTTTCTGAATGAGGGGGTGACAGCCAGTGTCACACTCCTGATAATGGCTTTGACGGACCTTTGTAGAACTCAGGTTGTTTTACAGATACTAATTCATTCAGTCAAGCCAGCCTGCTGCTTGATGGGTGTTTTGTTTCACTCAGGGGGTAGAACACAGGGAGAATTGGTGCCTTTCCCAGACTTGCACAATAGCACGGTTGGAATTGGGCCCTGTGTAATTTCAGTTACTCTGAGTTGCAAGCATTAACTGCTGAGCTGCCCAGTTTTTATTGTAGCTGTGAAAGGAGGTGCAGAGAGCAAACTGGCTGCCATGGTTTGGATGTGATGGAGATTTTGTCAGATTTTAGCAGTTCAGTGACCTTTTCATAACAGTTCCTGAAGTCACTGCTTTCCCAACACTTGTCAACAGGTAAGGGCAGTGCACAGATAAGGACTTCTCTTTCATAGTGCAAGAAGTCTATGGAGACGGGAGCAGGAAGGAGAGATTGAAGAGATTGCTTCTTCCACCAGCCTCCTGCTTAATTAACAGCCTGAAGAATGACATTGAACTCAGACCCTTCGTCCAGGTCAAAGGCTTCCCAGAGGGAATGGAGATATCTTAATAATTGAATAGACTCCTTCCTCAGGCTTGCAACCAGTCCTTTATTAATGGCGGGATTCTCCCCACCTTCCCAGTTCAGCACCTTTAATCTCTCTGGAGTCAAGCCAAGCTCTTCAGATCTAGGAAAGCAAAGGGACCAGGTTTCCCTGGTGAATCTTTGAGCTGGGATAAACAGCAGCACTGATATTCAGGCTCTTCCTATCATTTTACACCAAAAGCATTCTGCCATCAATCTGTCAAGGCAAGCTTGTGAGGGAAACCAAGCTGTGTCCTTTCTGCCTTGTGCATCTCATTAAAGCATAGTGGGCAGTTTAGCTGGAGATTCTTCAAGCAGGATGGGGCTGGATCACACACTAAGTACCTGGAGGCAATAAAAATCCTGAAGTGCTGTCAGCTTTTCTCATGTTTCCTGGGTTGCTGCACTTCTCCCAACCATCAGAGTGTGGTGTCCAGGGGCTCCTACCAGTCCAGTTCTTCATAGATCACAAATACAGAGGAGAAAAGGGCAACTGCTCTTATACTGTGAGGGCAAACTCTTGAAACCCAAGGTCTTCTTAGACAAGCAGTCCTGAGGTTCCAGCAAGGCACAGAGGATGCCAAAACTGGAGCAGAATTTACTTAGGGGGGATGAGTGGGGCTGTGACGGTGACTTCTTGTAGAAAAGTTTTAGATGGAGGTAGGAGCTTTGGGTCCACCTACATCATGCCCAGGTTTTGCTGGGCTGTGTTACACTGCATGTGCTATGTTACTGGGACGCAGAAGGCTTTGAATTGTGGGGCAAAAACTGAAATGTTTAAAAAAAAACATTAAAAAGCATGTCAGATATTCCCATATATGTATCTTTGATGGAGTTATGAAGAGAATGGAGATTTCCTAGCTGCCTTTCCACTTTGCACCACTACAGTACTGTACAGAGCTGGCTTGCTGTGTGCTCTTATGGCTGTGAAGATACAATGCAGCTGTCCAGCATTGCTTAATGGTCCTCATGCATTAGGTCAGTGGGGGTCTGCTCTGCTGGGTAAAGAGAGAACCTGAGCTGTGACTAAAGCCCCGTGACTTTTTCCCTCAGAATGGTCAAAACAAGGAAGTCTTTAGCAAATTGCTCCAGCAGATTTTGTACCTTGGTAGGTCTCATGGGGCAGGCAATGGTGGGGCGTGTGTGGTGGATGTTGTCTTTCACTGCTGTTGTGGGCAGAAGAAAGCAGCACTTGCCTTAAGGGTTCAGGTAAGGCTACCGGGGAAGCCATGGGGGGAAGACTAGTTCACTGAGGAATAAGTAATAAAGGGAGCTGGCATGAACAGAAGTGCCTAAAGCCTTTTTATTAAATCCTAAAGCACCCAATGCCTTTCTCCCTGGGGAAGAGCTCCAAGATAGTCATCAATCTGGCCGAACGTGCCCAAATGGGCCAGGGGCTTTATTTTTGTATTATTGCATTGTGTTCCTCCCACTCACTTGTGCTTTCCTCTCAGACGCCTGTGGCTGCTTTTGATGCTTCTCTCTCTTGTTTTAGCCTCTCTGTTGGGCAAACTTTGTGGTTTGCCACCTTTCTTTGCTCCTTTTCCTAGACCTTTGATGGTACAATAAAGCTTCTGGTTGGTTCTCTGTTTGCATTTCACTCTCTGTAGGGTTGTGTCTGATGTGCTAGGAAAATAACACGTTAGTCCTTCTGAGTTCTATTCAGTAGCAAATTAGATATCTAGCAGGGAATGTTCAGCAAGCAAATGCAAGGTACAATGTAAAAAGAGGCTGTTCATTCCTTATATTTCTCAGTGTTATAAAGACAAAGATATTTGCTACTTCCTTCATGATAAAGCTATCGGCCAGATTTACTTTATTCCCTGTTCTTATGTGACATGCTTTATCTGGCAACTTCTAAGAACCCTGACAGTGTTATTTATTTAAACAAATCTCACATTGCCCCTGTGCAATAGGCAATTTCCTCCATTTTGCAGCTTGGGGAGCCAAGCCATTTAAAAGCGAATTGGCTTTTGCAGAACAACAGAATAATCTGGCCTTAAGAAAGAGAAGAACTTCACAGTCCTGACTTACTGCCTTCATTGCCTTCGTTAATGGATGTGTTCTCCACATCTAGTTAATCAGCAGTCTGATTTTCCGTCAGGTCACGATCATAAAAAGATCCAAATGTCACTTTAAACACATATAATTAAAGTGCCTGCCTACATAGTGACCTTCATTGGAATGTTCCAGCCACTGCATAGGTGGATAGGATGGTGCTATATTGAAAATTATGAGGCTCAGAGACATTAAGAAATGTGACCAAGGATTTGGAAAATGAAAGCTTACCCTGTAATACATAAATTTTTATTCTTATGGCCTTTTTCTGAGTCTTGGACAACATTGTTTCCCTAGGTTTTTGAGGCTTGGGTGTTTTTTGTTGCCTTGTCCCCTCCCCCCGATTTCCTAAGGTTTGAGGGGAAAAGGAGACACTCTTTAGGCAATCTGCACACCTCCTGGTTGGTCACCACAGAAGTGATGGTGTTAACAACTGGAGTGGGTTTTATATGGACCAGGTTGGCCAGCTTGGCTGTGTCCTGGAGCCTGGAGAGCACAGATTCGCCTAACTTTTTCTTTCTCCCCTCTCTAGTAGCTTATGCTGTCAAAATAGATTGTCGCCCCTTTTCAGTAAGGGAGAAGAAGCAGTTTCAAGTGGCAAAGAAGTCGGGAATGACTGTGATTGTCTTAAGTGCCTTTCCTGGAAAAATCCCTTTCTGCCATAGGTGGCCTGAAGACACTGGTACATTAGGACTGCAGTGTTTCCAGTAACCCAGCAGGATTTGGTGGGTGGAGGAAGGGGAAGGAACTCAGAGAGCTGTGACAATGGGAAATCTTGGCAGGGACTTGCACACGCAGTCTTGCGACTGGCCTCAATGTCCCAAATGTTACAAGAACGGATTGCACCGAAGCAGGGAAGCTGAGAAAAGGGTATGTGAAGGCAACCACAAACCCAAACCCTGGATCGGTGTGTTTGCCTGAGGCCTTGGGGTAAAGCGAGGAGGCGGCAGAGGCCACACTCCCCTTGGGCACAGCGCCACAGCTCTACTGTGAGGAAACCTGGCAATACCACTTCTCCTCCAAGGGAGAAGAGGACTGAGGTGGCTTGGGGCACTGCGTGCTCTAAAAAGAGCACCAGTGCTGTTGTAGTGGAGCACGGGGTTCCTCCAGGTGGCCCTGGTTTGAGGTGATGGTGCTGGCAGGTGGTGCGGGCTGGGGGGCTGCAGAGCCCCCGGCGGGCACTCGGGGGAGGCTGGGCGGCTGCCCCAGGTCAC